>NW_027196684.1:0-50000 GCF_038502225.1 Cherax quadricarinatus | reverse complement strand
TAAACTACAGACCTGTGTCTCTGACATGTATTGTGTGCAAGGTTCATGGAAGGCAAATCTTGTATCACAAACCTCTTGGAGTTTTATGACAAGGTAACAGAAGTAACACACGAGAGAGAGGGGTGGGTAGATTGCGTTTTCCTAGACTGCAGGAAGGCCTTTGACACAGTTCCCCACAAGAGATTAGTGCAGAAGCTGGAGGATCAGGCGCATGTGAAAGGGAGGGCACTGCAATGGATAAGGGAATACCTGACAGGGAGGCAGCAACGAGTCATGGTACGTGAAGAGGTATCACAGTGGGCGCCTGTTACGAGCGGGGTCCCACAGGGGTCAGTTCTATTACCAGTGCTATTTTTGATATATGTGAACGACATGATGGAAGGAATAGACTCTGAAGTGTCCCTGTTCGCAGATGACGTGAAGTTGATGAGAAGAATTAAATCGGACGAGGATGAGGCAGGACTGCAAAGAGACCTGGACAGGCTGGACATGTGGTCCAGTAACTGGCTTCTCGAATTCAATCCAGCCAAATGCAAAGTCATGAAGATTGGGGAGGGGCAAAGAAGACCGCAGACAGAGTATAGGCTAGGTGGACAAAGACTACAGACCTCACTCAGGGAGAAAGACCTTGGGGTGACCATAACACCGAGCACATCACCGGAGGCACACATCAACCAAATAACCGCTGCAGCATACGGGCGCCTGGCAAACCTGAGAATAGCGTTCCGATACCTTAATAAGGAATCGTTCAAGACACTGTACACTGTGTATGTTAGGCCCATACTGGAGTATGCAGCACCAGTCTGGAACCCACACCTGGTCAAGCACGTCAAGAAGTTAGAGAAAGTACAAAGGTTTGCAACAAGGCTAGTCCCAGAGCTCAAGGGAATGTCGTACGAGGAAAGGTTAAGGGAAATCGGACTGACGACACTGGAGGACAGAAGGGTCAGGGGAGACATGATAACGACATACAAGATACTGCGGGGAATAGACAAGGTGGACAGAGATGGGATGTTCCAGAGAGGGGACACATGGACAAGGGGTCACAACTTGAAGCTGAAGACTCAGACGAGTCACAGGGACGTTAGGAAGTATTTCTTCAGTCATAGAGTTGTCAGCAAGTGGAATAGCCTAGCATGTGAAGTAGTGGAGGCAGGAACCATACATAGTTTTAAGAAGAGGTATGACAAAGCTCATGAAGCAGAGAGAGAGAGGACCCAGTTGCGATCAGTGAAGAGGCGGGGCCAGGAGCTGAGTCTCGACCCCTGCAACCACAATTAGGTGAGTATACACACACACACACACACACACACACACATATATATACATATATATATATATATATATATATATATATATATATATATATATATATATATATATATATATATATATTCTTTCTTTCAACAAACCGGCCGTATCCCACCGAGGCGGGGTGGCCCTAAAGGAAAATCGAAAGTTTCTCCTTTTACATTTAGTAATATATACAGGAGAAGAGGTTACTAGCCCCTTGCCCCTGGCATTTTAGTCGTCTCTTACAACACGCATGGCTTACGAAGGAAGAATTCTGTTCCACTTCCCTGTGGAGATAAGAGGAAATAAACAAGAATAAGAACTAGAAAGAAAATAGAAGAAAACCCAGAGGGGTGTGTATATATGTGCTTGTACATGTATGTGTAGTGTGACCTAAGTGTAAGTAGAAGTAGCAAGACGTACCTGAAATCTTGCATGTTTATGAGACAGTTGTTACCGCAACCAAGTGTTCAAACTTGGAATCCAGTTGGATGATGGTTCCCGAGTTCTGAGCGACATTGACTCGGAAAGCAAAAGGAAGAGAAAAACAAGAAGATAATTCAGCCAGTTACTTGAAAGTTTGCCTTGATGATAACTAAAATAAAATAACAATCAGGTACACTCTTAAAAGTCCCTCATGAATAATCTTTGATCGCATAGGAATAAGTCAAAATTTGGAAAATAAAGATACGTGTCAATCAGGTTTACGTTGAAACATGTTAGTGAACTATCTTTAAAATACAAAAAGGAGTTGTTTGTTGTCTATAAAATTTTGAAGTAAATTTATGATATGTAGAATATAGGAAAGCTATGAGAAAAGAGTTGTTAGTAAGTTTTCAAAGGCATAGAAAAATTTTTTGCTGGAGAATTAAGACTGACTGTTAAACTATGGGGGAAGGGGAATAAATGTTTTCACCCGTACCGGTACAAGTGAAATCATTAGGACGTGTTTCCTTAAGACACTTGCTGGCCATGCTCACCTGTCAGTAAAATAGGTACCTGGGTGTTAGTTGACTGGTGTAGGTCGCATCCTGAGGCAAAATTTACCTAATTTGCCCGAAATGCTCTGTATAACAAGGGGCTTTCTATATAATAGAATGTCATTGATGTCAGCTAGGCCTGTTTACCTTGTACGTGTACTTGTAGAAATAATTCTTATTATTACTGTTTTTATTATGTTCCATCAGGTGAGCCTTGACCTGGATCAAAGCAGTCTATCAACGCGTTTTGTGAATATTATACTGAGCGTAAGAAATAAATAAATTTCATGATGATCTATTTGTGTGAAAGAAATAATTAAAAGCGTCGAAGAGGGGGTTGTTGAGACGGATTAAACCTGTGCAAATCTGGAATGGAGACACATAAGTGTAGGGTCGTATTGGAAAGGATTATGACGAAGGTAATTAGAAATAGGAGCATTTGTAAACGTGATAGACCCGAAATACACTGCATAATTAGTGCCTTTCCTTCGTGTCTCCAATTTTACTCATGTATTTTGCCGTGTATCTGCATTATTTGTATGGCTCGAAGAAATGAAACCTTATCATTATTATGTGTAGGGTGTCAGTCAAGTTCTCAGTCTATGGATGTGTGGGGAAGTCACCCAGGACATGTGATACATTCATCAAAGATATTATTTTACCATTCATGCGCCAACGGCTTTTGGAGGCCAACAAACCGGACATATAGGACACATACAATCAGATCTATTCACCGGCTCTGGCCCGGCCTATTCAGTTCCAAACATACACGCTACTGCATAGTTGTTACTGAGCAGCCTCAGAAAAGGAAGTGTGTCATTGGCACCTGACAGTAGCTACGATCTATACTACAAAAAATATATGGTGGACAGTTTCAAATCAGAAACAAATGCCTAGCACATGCTGATATCTGCTATAATTGCAGGTAGCATCTGCCGGTCAAAGGTACTGATGAGTACTACTGCTACATTGTATATTCCTACTGTATTTGCAATTACAGCTTCATTTCCTCTGATATTCTCACATGCAGCTACTGAAGTGACAGCAAATGACACAAATTAGATGTGCATATTTGACTCGTTTAACTCTGATATTTTCATTAGTGAAAGTGCTGCTTAAAAATTAAATCTGGTATTGTATCAGTCAGGTTAAGAGATTTCACTTAAATCAATTTCATTAAATGCTAGTTCCGTCGGATTATCTAATGTAATCTTGGGGCTCAACGTCTAAATGCATCCATTTATTGACCTTAAAGTTTTAAAACATTTGTGTTGCCACCTGCTTTTGGACAAAGATTTCCAGAAACAATATGGAAGTTTGACATTCCAGCACAGGAGACATAAACCAGAGCTCATATTTCCTGGTGCTGGTTCATCCTGTGCACTCTCACCATCTTTCATTGACAAGCCATTACTTTTCCAAACCTGCCATACCATGTAAACTCATCGCAACCAAATCACGGTGCTTTGATAAGACTGGTCTTTTATTAATTGAGAAATACATCTCACTTGCTGTCAGAAGACATCACTGAAGTAATTTTTCTCCATGGCATTCTCTGGTTGTTGTGGTGAAGGATACCCTTAACAGACATGAAAAGAGACTGTACTGATTACCCTCAAATTATTAATCAATATACAATATTGAATTATTAGCCATTACCGAAGATTCATGGTGAATAACCTTCCAAAATACAGAGTGTTTTCTACATTCTACTTGAAAAATTTTTATAATCAGGTTACAATTAGAGAACCTGTTTGCTTTTGAGGCAAACACGAGAGTATTTCAGTTCTGAAAGATACCAATTGGTGTCACAAATTGATTTGCTGCTGCTCAACATTCGATGGACAGACGTGTAGAAGAAAATTTCTAAAATATTTTCATAGATAATATCATAATTGCCAGAATTTGACACTTAATGAATCTAAATCCATAAAATCTGTACCCTCAAATAATATTATTGTATGGAATAGCATCATAACACTTAACCCTGACAGACCATCATTTAGGATCTCTGTGGAGAGCACAGAGAATATTTGCTTATTACGTCAAATGGATCCCCAAATTTTCAGATAAAATTTAACTTTTATTAAATAATAAAACATTACCACTAGGAGAATCATCATTGATAGCATCTGAACTTCTTAAGAAATAACTCGTTGATGCCAGTCGATAAGTACCTACTTTTGTAGTAGTGTTCTAGGCCTCTGAAGCTGCTATTTCAGCAGTCTTGAATTAATCTGGCCATCTCTTTGCATGAACGTCTAGGACTTGACAGCGATATGAGCTTCAGTACTCGGCTGTAGAGAAGAAGCTACTGCCGTTATTGAAGAAGTCACTTACATGCTGATCACAGACAAACGTTCTGTAGCATTCATGGTGAAGAACAAAAAGTGGAAAATAAAAAAAATCAAGAATAGAGATAGGAAGCATCATCGTTTAGCTACGCTATAAATTATTGCTCTGGCAGTGAAAATGCAGTCCCTGATACATTGACCAGAGCCTTTTATGCTTCGACCTTTTCTTAATGTACTCTCATTAATGTACTGTTGGAGTGACTCGGCTCTTACATTTTGAGAGATCAAAAAAACTTCCATCTCAAAAGAAGACGAAAAAAGGACGAGTATATCTTGCATAGTATGCACAGAATTGAAGCCTCAGTTCCGTTGCCCACCATATGGGACGGCTCAGCATTGACTTTAAGTGACTTCTATTGTCAACGACTCGTAACGTTTACATACTCACATTCACTGATGAATACTTGGGTTTTCCTGTTGCATTTCCTTATTCAAGCATGTACACAAAGACTGTTACCAAATGCCTTGAAGGAATTTTAGCCTTTGTGGGATACCTAATTATCAACATGCGGGGCCAAAAGCTATGAATCGACCCCTGAAACCACAAATAGGTGAGTACATACATACATACAGTCATACATGAATACATACATAAATATATATTTACATGCTTACATACATAAAAATATACATAGAAACGTCCATATACACATACATACATACAGAGTTACATATATACTTGCAAACTTAAACATATACTTACATACAGAGTTACATATATACATACATGCATACACATATTCGTATAAGCCATAATTAAAAAAACATCGAAAAAAAATATTGTTAAAATGAATTGGAATCAAACTGGTGACTTTGTGCGTGTAAACCTTGTGCTCTTATTTACCGCAGAGTTAGTGGGTGACACAGTATTATAGCAGCAACATTATTACTAAGGAACTGCTGTTCGCCCATGAAAGCCATTGTTAATATCCTCATATAAATCCTTATGAATGGCTGATAAAATCCATAATTTGTAGTTTTTACTCTCTGTATGGTATTTCCATCGTCTAGAAACTTATGGTATTGTGTAGCCATGGTATGATATGCTTAGACAGTGATCTACAAAAACTCAAGCTATTTTCTGTTTAACAGGTATATCAGTATTGAAATTGATTAAGTATTAGTAAAAATAATAATGCCCTACGTTATTTCTCATCTATATGAATGACCTACCAAATACCAAATACCGCAGCATTCATGTCTAGCCATGACGAATGGCTCAGGATGGTTCGTACCTGGATGGCTCCTACCTGGATGGCTGCTACATGGATGGTTCCTACCTGGATGGTATTGTTAATATCTCTAGTAAGGCTGATGCATGCAGGGGATGAGATGAAAAGCTGTGAGCCTTCTCCCTGAAAGCTGGCTGCCTTGGATCAAAGTCTAGCGCAAACTGGACTCCAAGGTATTGTCCAGTGTGGGTAGATTGGTTAAGCACTGCGTACCTTGTTCCAAGGTTCGTAGGTTCGAGTCTCCTTCAGCGAGTAGCCGAGGACTCGAACCCATGTACACAATGTATAAAGCATTTACACATTCACTGAAAACTGTAAATATACGATACTCTTTAAGTGTAAGAGAGGTGAGAGAGAACACTGGGTTTTCTTTACTCACTGTATTTAATTTTTAATGTTTAAATATACATATTCCCCCTTGTCTGATAATCCATATTCATGTAAAATGTTTGATGAATATTTCCACCTTCCTGAACATGTTCTGAAGGATTGTTAAAAATTCAGGGTTATCACTGGTGATAAAATATTACTTAGGAACGGAATAATCAACAGCGTTTAACAGCCTTCAGACAGGTTGGTTACTGTGATTCGGTCTGTTGAAGTCATTGTTAAGACGCAAGTATAAATACGTAATAGTGATATCGTGTAATAGTGATATCGTGATATCATTGCATTGTGTACCCGTGGTGTTGAGTAATCGTTATATTGCACACGATGATGTGTGCTCGTGAAATTGAGTACTCGTGATAGTGTGCACTCGAGACATTAACAATCGTTATATTGTGCACTAGTGATGTTAAGTATTTGTGAGAATGTGTAACTGTAATGTTGTGTACTTATGATATTTTATAATTATAAAATTGCTTGCCCGTTGCCTCATGTACCTGTACAGTAGTACCATCATGTACCTGTACAGTAGTACCATCATGTACCTGTACAGTAGTACCATCATGTACCTGTACAGTAGTACCATCATGTACCTGTACAGTAGTACCATCATGTACCTGTACAGTAGTACCATCATGTACCTGTACAGTAGTACCATCATGTACCTGTACAGTAGTACCATGAACTGATGGTATTTTGAACTCGTGGTATTGTGTACTCGTTCTAATATGTAACTATGATGTCGCGTCCTAGTGATGCGTCACATCATACTCTCACACTACAATGTACTTGTATTATTGTGTACTCTCCGTGTCTTGTACTTGTGACACTTGAAGCTGTATATTAGTTTAAGGCTCCAGTTAACCACCTTCCAAGTAGCGGCATAAACATACTCAGGAGCGCTGTTGAAACTGCCGCCTTAAAACTGACCTAGGTTTACACTTGTGTTAAAATGTACGAGGAGGAGGAGATGGAAGAAGAGGAAGAGGAGGAGGAAGAAGAGGTTAATTAGGCCGAGAACGAGGAGTACGGGGAAGAGGAAGGAGAAGGGAATGAGGTGGAAGAGGAGAAGGAGGTGGTGGACGAGGGCAAAGATTTGGAGGAAATAAAGAAAACGGGACAGTTAAGGAAGGGGAGCAAAAAAAAAACACAAAAAAAAAAAACAAGAGCAATGGCGTGATGGAGGAGGAAGAACAGGACAACAAATAAACTACATTTCTACACCATCACCATCCTCACATAGTCATATTATCCTATCACCATCACTATCTTACTATCACTATCTTACTATCCTCACCACATTCGCATAGCCAAACTATTTTACTACCCTCAGCACCATCACAGAGTCACACCATTCTACCACGCTTACCCCAACTACATTGCCATACCATCCAACTACCATCACCATCACCACATTGCCATACCATCCTACCACCATCACCATCACCACATTGCCATACCATCCAAACACCATCACCATCACCACATTCCCATACCATCCAACCATCATCACCATCACCACATTGCCATACCAACCTACCACCATCACCACATTACCACACCATCCTACCACCATCACCAATAATGTATTGCACATAATTCTGTCACCTTCACCACCTTATTTTACCACCATCACCATCAACACATATCCACACCATCATACAACCCTCACAAAACATCATCATCCTACCATACTAAAAACCCTTTCATAAGTTCATCATCCTGCCTCCAACACTGCCATCACATATCCACATCATCCTACCACCCTCACATAGCCACACCCTAAATCCCTCCCCCCACCAGTCAATTATTCAACAACCCTCACATACTTTCATTATCCTACCGCGTTAAAATCCCTTATAACCGTTCATCATCCTACCATACTAAAAATCCCTCTCATACGTTCATCATCCTACCACTCTAAAATCCCGCTCATACGTTCATCATCCTACCATACTAAAAATCCCTCTCATATGTTCATCCTAGGACACTAAAAAAAGCTATCATATGTTCATCATCCTACCAAATCAATAATCCCTCTCATTTGTTCATCATCCTACCACACTAAAAATCCCTCTCATATATTCATCCTACCACACTAAAAAACCCTCTCATATGTTAATCATCCTACCACAAAAAAATCCCTATCATACGTTCATCATCCTACCACACTAAAAATCCCTCTCATATGTTCATCATCCTACCACACTAAAAATCCCTATCTTACGTTCATCATCCTCCTACACTAAGAATCCCTCTCCTATATTCATCATCTTACCACACTAAGAATCCCTCTCATATGTTCACCATCCTACCACACTAAAAATCCCTTTCTTACGTTCATCATCCTGCCACACTAAAAACCCCTATCATATGTTCATCATCCTACCACACTACAAATCCCTATCATACGTTCATCATCCTACCACGCTATAGCCCCTTACAAGTGTTCATCATCCTACCATGTAAAAATCCCTCACATTCGTTCATCATTATAATACGCTACAAATCCCCACATACGTCCATCATCATACCTCTCTCACTACCATCATATACACAGATCAGTAGCACTCACAAAGCCACACCAAACTACCACAGTTACATAACATAACCACACAATTCATCCACCACAACCCTGCCACTCTTGTGTCTATTCTCATCATTTTCATGAAGCTTTCAACCAATAAATCCACTAGAATACAATGCAGGCATGTGCTTACAGTAGTGCTGGGAGCTGTGAGTCTAGTGATTACTGTTTGGACCGGAGCCCCACACGTCACCTATCAGGGGGGGGGATGAAGGAGGGGAAGGGATAGTGGGAGCTAGACTGACCCTACCTTAACAAGCAGCCGACAATCAAACTATCACTTTCGGGGTGGGGGAAAAAAGGCTGGAATAGCGGGAGCTTGACTTACTCTACCTTAACAAGTAGCCGGCAATGAAACTATTGTTACTATATACTCCCTCGCTACTCCTATCTATTGAACTTTTCCCTCACATATGTATTCATATCCCTTCCCTAATATCTTTAACATACCTAAAGAAACCACCATATTCTTCTGGTAGATCCACCAAATTCTGCCTCTTAGGAAGAAAAAATATATATCTTGCAGACTTTACGATGTATAACATGGCAACCTTCAAGTCTTCCTGGAAACACCATCAAATTTGCGAGGAGGTACAGGGAAAGGAAGGTTAGGTGGCTGACATCATTTAGTGCCTTGGTTACTGCTTCTGGCTCTCTCGAGGCCAGAGACAGATTAATTCCCCCTAATAACCCTAATTTTGTGGATTTTTATTTTTTTGTGTTTAGTGGTTGTGGTGACAAAACTTGTGGCAGATTTCGTCAAACTCATTAAAAGAAGAGCAAGAAATTCATTGATGCCCAAAACTACTATTTTATTCAAAAATTAGAATATTTTAGTTGGAAATATTGTTAAATTATTCCATATTCAACCTACGTTTGAACGCAATTGTTACTGCGCCAATGAAAAAAAAAATAAAAATTCCACGAATAAAAAATATTATATATTCGTGAAATATTCGTTAAAAATATAAAAAAATGTGAGAATTGAGGTTTTATAATAACTTATCTGTCTAGAACAATAATTTACATAGATCAGATCTTAAATCACAATGTGACAAAAATATTCTCTGTACCTGGAACCGTCTTAGAATGCACTGACCTTATGTAAGTTTTACCCTTGTGTTTACGTGCTGCCTTGCCAGTGTGCAGCAATCACAAAAATTGTAAAGAAACGGATAATGCTTAAAAAATATGTAAATAAATATTGCTGCCTGATCCTTCAAGCAGCTGACGAAACATCACTTACTGTCTACTTCCTCAAGCAGCTGACGACAGAGTGCTTGGCTTACTGATGAAAGCTTCCCCAATTTATTGGTTATGCATTGCCTTGCGTTCTGCTGTTTGCTTCCTTATGGGACACGTAAGTTCCCTCGTCTTCTAATAACATGTTCATTTTTCCATTGTAACTTACCTTGTTCATAATTACTACCGCATTTGCTTTGTCTGTTTCGTAATCTGAAATCTAGGATGTTTCTTTAATTCATGGTATAAATTAACGAATCTTTGAGAATAATTGTGTTGCAGAGGTCTGAGCAAAGCTCAGGCCTTTGCAACCTTAAACATTAACCTTAAATATTAACCTTAAATATTAACCTTAAAGGCACATTCCCGGTATGGAAAAATACACAAATATCCAGTCTGACGTGGACCGTGAACTGTTCACAGAAACACGAAGGTTCAGGTTTTTTATTATCACACTGGCCGATTCCCACCAAGGCAGGGTGGCCCGAAAAAGAAAAACTTTCACCATCATTCGCTCCATCACTGTCTTGCCAGAAGGGTGCTTTACACTACAGTTTTTAAACTGCAACATTAACACCCCTCCTTCAGAGTGCAGGCACTGTACTTCCCATCTCCAGGACTCAAGTCCGGCCTGCCGGTTTCCCTGAATCCCTTCATAAATGTTACTTTGCTCACACTCCAACAGCACGTCAAGTATTAAAAACCATTTGTCTCCATTCACTCCTATCAAACACGCTCACGCATGCCTGCTGGAAGTCCAAGCCCCTCGCACACAAAACCTCCTTTACCCCCTCCCTCCAACCCTTCCTAGGCCGACCCCTACCCCGCCTTCCTTCCACTACAGACTGATACACTCTTGAAGTCATTCTGTTTCGCTCCATTCTCTCTACATGTCCGAACCACCTCAACAACCCTTCCTCAGCCCTCTGGACAACAGTTTTGGTAATCCCGCACCTCCTCCTAACTTCCAAACTACGAATTCTCTGCATTATATTCACACCACACATTGCCCTCAGACATGACATCTCCACTGCCTCCAGCCTTCTCCTCGCTGCAACATTCATCACCCACGCTTCACACCCATATAAGAGCGTTGGTAAAACTATACTCTCATACATTCCCCTCTTTGCCTCCAAGGACAAAGTTCTTTGTCTCCACAGACTCCTAAGTGCACCACTCACTCTTTTTCCCTCATCAATTCTATGATTCACCTCATCTTTCATAGACCCATCCGCTGACACGTCCACTCCCAAATATCTGAATACGTTCACCTCCTCCATACTCTCTCCCTCCAATCTGATATTCAATCTTTCATCACCTAATCTTTTTGTTATCCTCATAACCTTACTCTTTCCTGTATTCACCTTTAATTTTCTTCTTTTGCACACCCTACCAAATTCATCCACCAATCTCTGCAGCTTCTCTTCAGAATCTCCCAAGAGCACAGTGTCATCAGCAAAGAGCAGCTGTGACAACTCCCACTTTGTGTGTGATTCTTTATCTTTTAACTCCACGCCTCTTGCCAAGACCCTCGCATTTACTTCTCTTACAACCCCATCTATAAATATATTAAACAACCACGGTGACATCACACATCCTTGTCTAAGGCCTACTTTTACTGGGAAAAAATTTCCCTCTTTCCTACATACTCTAACTTGAGCCTCACTATCCTCGTAAAAACTCTTCACTGCTTTCAGTAACCTACCTCCTACACCATACACTTGCAACATCTGCCACATTGCCCCCCTATCCACCCTGTCATACGCCTTTTCCAAATCCATAAATGCCACAAAGACCTCTTTAGCCTTATCTAAATACTGTTCACTTATATGTTTCACTGTAAACACCTGGTCCACACACCCCCTACCTTTCCTAAAGCCTCCTTGTTCATCTGCTATCCTATTCTCCGTCTTACTCTTAATTCTTTCAATTATAACTCTACCATACACTTTACCAGGTACACTCAACAGACTTATCCCCCTATAATTTTTGCACTCTCTTTTATCCCCTTTGCCTTTATACAAAGGAACTATGCATGCTCTCTGCCAATCCCTAGGTACCTTACCCTCTTCCATACATTTATTAAATAATTGCACCAACCACTCCAAAACTATATCCCCACCTGCTTTTAACATTTCTATCTTTATCCCATCAATCCCGGCTGCCTTACCCCCTTTCATTTTACCTACTGCCTCACGAACTTCCCCCACACTCACAACTGGCTCTTCCTCACTCCTACAAGATGTTATTCCTCCTTGCCCTATACACGAAATCACAGCTTCCCTATCTTCATCAACATTTAACAATTCCTCAAAATATTCCCTCCATCTTCCCAATACCTCTAACTCTCCATTTAATAACTCTCCTCTCCTATTTTTAACTGACAAATCCATTTGTTCTCTAGGCTTTCTTAACTTGTTAATCTCACTCCAAAACTTTTTCTTATTTTCAACAAAATTTGTTGATAACATCTCACCCACTCTCTCATTTGCTCTCTTTTTACATTGCTTCACCACTCTCTTAACCTCTCTCTTTTTCTCCATATACTCTTCCCTCCTTGCATCACTTCTACTTTGTAAAAACTTCTCATATGCTAACTTTTTCTCCCTTACTACTCTCTTTACATCATCATTCCACCAATCACTCCTCTTCCCTCCTGCACCCACTTTCCTGTAACCACAAACTTCTGCTGAACACTCTAACACTACATTTTTAAACCTACCCCATACCTCTTCGACCCCATTGCCTATGCTCTCATTAGCCCATCTATCCTCCAATAGCTGTTTATATCTTACCCTAACTGCCTCCTCTTTTAGTTTATAAACCTTCACCTCTCTCTTCCCTGATGCTTCTATTCTCCTTGTATCCCATCTACCTTTTACTCTCAGTGTAGCTACAACTAGAAAGTGATCTGATATATCTGTGGCCCCTCTATAAACATGTACATCCTGAATACTACTCAACAGTCTTTTATCTACCAATACATAATCCAACAAACTACTGTCATTTCGCCCTACATCATATCGTGTATACTTATTTATCCTCTTTTTCTTAAAATATGTATTACCTATAACTAAACCCCTTTCTATACAAAGTTCAATCAAAGGGCTCCCATTATCATTTACACCTGGCACCCCAAACTTACCTACCACACCCTCTCTAAAAGTTTCTCCTACTTTAGCATTCAGGTCCCCTACCACAATTACTCTCTCACTTGGTTCAAAGGCTCCTATACATTCACTTAACATCTCCCAAAATCTCTCTCTCTCCTCTGCATTCCTCTCTTCTCCAGGTGCATACACGCTTATTATGACCCACTTCTCGCATCCAACCTTTACTTTAATCCACATAATTCTTGAATTTACACATTCATATTCTCTTTTCTCCTTCCATAACTGATCATTTAACATTACTGCTACCCCTTCCTTTGCTCTAACTCTCTCAGATACTCCAGATTTAATCCCATTTATTTCCCCCCACTGAAATTCTCCTACCCCCTTCAGCTTTGTTTCGCTTAGAGCCAGGACATCCAACTTCTTTTCATTCATAACATCAGCAATCATCTGTTTCTTGTCATCCGCACTACATCCACGCACATTTAAGCATCCCAATTTTATAAAGTTTTTCTTCTTCTCTTTTTTAGTAAATGTATACAGGAGAAGGGGTTACTAGCCCATTGCTCCCGGCATTTTAGTCGCCTCATACGACACGCATGGCTTACGGAGGAAAGATTCTTTTCCACTTCCCCATGGACAATAGAAGAAATAAAAAAGAACAAGAGCTATTTAGAAAAAGGAGAAAAACCTAGATGTATGTATATATATATATGCATGTGCGTGTCTGTGAAGTGTGACCAAAGTGTAAGTAGGAGTAGCAAGATATCCCTGTTATCTAGCGTGTTTATGAGACAGAAAAAGAAACTTTAATGCCTCCTACTGATGATAATCTTTTGAGGATTCATCCTAATTCCAAAGCATTAATAGTTTTCTTACACAATGTTTATTAATGCAGTATACCACAAATTATGTTCTCTACTTTACCTGCAGCGCCATCTGTAGGCCTGAAATAAGAGAAAGCACATTCAATATAGTCCCTTCCCATTTCAGCCGAATATCTATTCTCTCTGTTTACCTCTCCCAGTGTTGCCAGGAGCGCCTCGTCCCTCACTTCTGATCCCTTCCTGTCCACCTAAGTACTTTGGTGTTATAGGTCATCGTTTTATTAGTGTTGCTAGTATTTCTAGCGCTCTCAGCAATTATAGGATGTGTCAATGTTCGTCCCGATAGGTGTTATCCTTCGTGACAACACTGTTGCCTTAATCCATTTCATACAGTTATATGCAGCGTAATCGTTAAATATGTAACACATTCTTGTAGTTATTTTCATCCCAGCTCATGTCTGGCTACTGAGTGGTGAAGCCAACTACCCTCATCTTTCATTTCAATCAAGTCCACCTTTGAGGAACAGCCCTTCACAGCCCCTCACAACTTTCTTCAGGATTCATTTAGTGTGGCACCATTATAGTGGAGCTAGTGTACTACTTACGACCAGTTGTTCTTGACACCCCCCTCCTCCCTTTTCACGTAAGCTGGGTGCTGCACTGCCGTCGTTAATTCATACAGTGAAATAGCCACCATTGTTCATATGGTGACCTAACCACCATTGTTCATATGGTGACCTAACCACCATTGTTCATACAGTGACCTAGCCACCATTGTTCATACAGTGACCTAGCCACCATTGTTCATACAGTGACCTAGCCATCATTGTTCATACAGTGACCTACCCATCATTGTTCATACAGTGACCAAGCCACCATTGTTCATGCAGTGACCTAACCAACATTGTTCATACAGCGACCTAGCCAGCATTGTTCATATAGTGATCTAGCCTCCATTGTTCATACAGTGACCTAGCCACCATTGTTCATACAGCGACCTAGCCACCATTGTTCATACAGTGACCTAGCCACCATTGTTCATATAGTGATCTAGCCACCATTGTTCATACAGTGACCTAGCCACCATTGTTCATACAGCGACCTAGCCACCATTGTTCATTAGCCAGCATTGTTCATACAGTGACCTAGCCAGTATTGTTCATACAGCGACCTAGCCACCATTGTTCATACAGCGACCTAGCCACCATTGTTCAAACAGCGACCTAGCCAGCATTGTTCAAACAGCGACCTAGCCAGCATTGTTCAAACAGCGACCTAGCCAGCATTGTTCATACAGTGACCTAGCCACCATTGTTCATACAGTGACCTAGCCACCATTGTTCATACAGTGACCTAGCCACCATTGTTCATACAGTGACCTAGCCATCATTGTTCATACAGCCATCATTGTTCATACAGTGACCTGACCTAGCCATCATTGTTCATACAGTGACCTAGCCAGCATTGTTCATACAGCGACCTAGCCACCATTGTTCATACAGTGACCTAGCCACCATTGTTCATACAGTGACCTAGCCATCATTGTTCATACAGTGACCTAGCCACCATTGTTCATACAGTGACCTAGCCACCATTGTTCATACAGTGACCTAGCCACCATTGTTCATACAGTGACCTAGCCACCATTGTTCATACAGTGACCTAGCCACCATTGTTCATACAGTGACCTAGCCATCATTGTTCATACAGTGACCTAGCCACCATTGTTCATACAGTGACCTAGCCATCATTGTTCATACAGTGACCTAGCCACCATTGTTCATACAGTGACCTAGCCATCATTGTTCATTGTTCATACAGTGTCCTAGCCACCATTGTTCATACAGTGACCTAGCCACCATTGTTCATACAGTGACCTAGCCACCATTGTTCATACAGTGACCTAGCTACCATTGTTCATTGTTCATACAGTGACCTAGCCACCATTGTTCATACAGTGACCTAGCCAGTGACCTTGTTCCTACAGTGACCTAGCCACCATTGTTCATACAGTGACCTAGCCACCATTGTTCATACAGTGACCTAGCCACCATTGTTCATACAGTGACCTAGCCACCATTGTTCATACAGTGACCTAGCCACCATTGTTCATACAGTGACCTAGCCACCATTGTTCATACAGTGACCTAGCCACCATTGTTCATACAGTGACCTAGCCACCATTGTTCATACAGTGACCTAGCCACCATTGTTCATACAGTGACCTAGCCACCATTGTTCATACAGTGACCTAGCCACCATTGTTCATACAGTGACCTAGCCACCATTGTTCATACAGTGACCTAGCCACCATTGTTCATAGAGTGACCTAGCCACCATTGTTCATACAGTGACCTAGCCACCATTGTTCATACAGTGACCTAGCCACCATTGTTCATACAGTGACCTAGCCACCATTGTTCATACAGTGACCTAGCCACCATTGTTCATACAGTGACCTAGCCACCATTGTTCATACAGTGACCTAGCCACCATTGTTCATACAGTGACCTAGCCACCATTGTTCATACAGTGACCTAGCCACCATTGTTCATACAGTGACCTAGCCACCATTGTTCATACAGTGACCTAGCCACCATTGTTCATACAGTGACCTAGCCACATACATTGTTCATACAGTGACCTAGCCATCATTGTTCATACAGTGACCTAGCCACCATTGTTCATACAGTGACCTAGCCACCATTGTTCATACAGTGACCTAACCGCCATTGTTCATACAGTGACCTAGCCACCATTGTTCATACAGTGACCTAGCCACCATTGTTCATAGAGTGACCTAGCCACCATTGTTCATACAGTGACCTAGCCACCATTGTTCATACAGTGACCTAATACAGTGACCTAGCCACCATTGTTCATACAGTGACATAGCCACCATTGTTCATACAGTGACCTAGCCACCATTGTTCATACAGTGACCTAGCCTTGTTCATACAGTGACCTAGCCATTTGTTCATACAGTGACCTAGCCACCATTGTTCATACAGTGACCTAGCCACCATTGTTCATACAGTGACCTAGCCACCATTGTTCATACAGTGACCTAGCCACCATTGTTCATACAGTGACCTAGCCACCATTGTTCATACAGTGACCTAGCCACCATTGTTCATACAGTGACCTAGCCACCATTGTTCATACAGTGACCTAGCCACCATTGTTCATACAGTGACCTAGCCACCATTGTTCATACAGTGACCTAGCCACCATTGTTCATACAGTGACCTAGCCACCATTGTTCATACAGTGACCTAGCCACAATTGTTCATATAGTGACCTAACCACCATTGTTCATACAGTGACCTAGCCACCATTGTTCATACAGTGACCTAGCCACCATTGTTCATACAGTGACCTAGCCACCATTGTTCATACAGTGACCTAGCCACCATTGTTCATACAGTGACCTAGCCACCATTGTTCATACAGTGACCTAGCCACCATTGTTCATACAGTGAC
The DNA here is from genome assembly GCF_038502225.1 of Cherax quadricarinatus. Classification (NCBI taxonomy): domain Eukaryota; kingdom Metazoa; phylum Arthropoda; class Malacostraca; order Decapoda; family Parastacidae; genus Cherax; species Cherax quadricarinatus. Next base: position 32,502 of record NW_027196684.1, on the reverse strand, counting down.
CTAGCCACCATTGTTCATACAGTGACCTAGCCACCATTGTTCATACAGTGACCTAGCCACCATTGTTCATACAGTGACCTAGCCAGTATTGTTCTTACAGTGACCTAGCCACCATTGTTCATACAGTGACCTAGCCAGTATTGTTCATACAGTGACCTAGCCACCATTGTTCATACAGTGACCTAGCCAGTATTGTTCATACAGTGATCTAGGCACCATTGTTCATACAGCGACCTAGCCAGCATTGTTCATACAGTGACCTAGCCACCATTGTTCATACAGTGACCTAGCCAGCATTGTTCATACAGTGACCTAGCCACCATTGTTCATACAGTGACCTAGCCACCATTGATACCTAGCCACCATTGTTCATACAGTGACCTAGCCACCATTGTTCATACAGTGACCTAGCCACAGTTCATACAGTGACCTGACCTAGCCACCATTGTTCTTACAGTGATCTAGCCACCATTGTTCATACAGTGACCTAGCCACCATTGTTCTAGCCACCATTGTTCATACAGTGACCTAGCCACCATTGTTCATACAGTGACCTAGCCACCATTGTTCATACAGTGACCTAGCCACCATTGTTCATAAAGTGACCTAGCCACCATTGTTCATACAGTGACCTAGCCACCATTGTTCATACAGTGACCTAGCCACCATTGTTCATACAGTGGCCTAGCCACCATTGTTCATACAGTGACCTAGCCACCATTGTTCATACAGTGACCTAGCCACCATTGTTCATACAGTGACCTAGCCACCATTGTTCATACAGTGACCTAGCCACCTTGTTCATACAGCCCTAGCCATTGTTCCGACAGTGACCTAGCCACCATTGTTCATACAGTGACCTAGCCACCATTGTTCATACAGTGACCTACCCACCATTGTTCATACAGTGACCTAGCCACCATTGTTCATACAGTGACCTAGCCACCATTGTTCATACAGTGACCTAGCCACCATTGTTCATACAGTGACCTAGCCACCATTGTTCATACAGTGACCTAGCCACCATTGTTCACCATTGTTCATGCAGTGACCTAGGCTCCATTGTTCATTCAGTGACCTAGCCACCATTGTTCATACAGTGACCTAGCCACCATTGTTCATACAGTGACCTAGCCACCATTGTTCATACAGTGACCTAGCCACCATTGTTCATACAGTGACCTAGCCACCATTGTTCATACAGTGACCTAGCCACCATTGTTCATACAGTGAGCTAGCCACATCATACAGTGACCTAGCCACCATTGTTCATAAAGTGACCTAGCCACCATTGTTCATACAGTGACCTAGCCACCATTGTTCATACAGTGACCTAGCCACCATTGTTCATACAGTGACCTAGCCACCATTGTTCATACAGTGACCTAGCCACCATTGTTCATACAGTGACCTAGCCACCATTGTTCATACAGTGACCTAGCCACCATTGTTCATACAGTGACCTAGCCACCATTGTTCATACAGTGACCTAGCCACCATTGTTCATACAGTGACCTAGCCACCATTGTTCATACAGTGACCTAGCCACCATTGTTCATACAGTGACCTAGCCACCATTGTTCATACAGTGACCTAGCCACCATTGTTCATACAGTGACCTAGCCACCATTGTTCATACAGTGACCTAGCCACCATTGTTCATACAGTGACCTAGCCACCATTGTTCATACAGTGACCTTGCCATTGTTCATACAGTGACCTAGCCACCATTGTTCATACAGTGACCTTGCCACCATTGTTCATACAATGATCTAGCTACCATTGTTCATACAGTGACCTAGTTCATACAGTGACCTAGCCATTGTTCATACAGTGACAGTGACCTAGCCACCATTGTTCATACAGTGACCTAGCCACCATTGTTCATACAGTGACCTGGCCTACATTGTTCATACAGTGACCTTTGTTTATACAGTGACCTAGCCACCATTGTTCATACAGTGACCTAGCCACCATTGTTCATACAGTGACCTAGCCACCATTGTTCATACAGTGACCTAGCCACCATTGTTCATACAGTGGCCTAGCCACCATTGTTCATACAGTGACCTAGCCACCATTGTTCATACAGTGACCTAGCCACCATTGTTCATACAGTGACCTAGCCACCATTGTTCATACAGTGACCTAGCCACCATTGTTCATACAGTGACCTAGCCACCATTGTTCATACAGTGACCTAGCCACCATTGTTCATACAGTGACCTAGCCACCATTGTTCATACAGTGACCTAGCCACCATTGTTCATACAGTGACCTAGCCACCATTGTTCATACAGTGACCTAGCCACCATTGTTCATACAGTGACCTAGCCACACCAGTTGTTCATACAGTAGCCACCATATACAGCCACCTAGCCACCATTGTTCATACAGTGACCTAGCCACCATTGTTCATACAGTGACCTAGCCACCATTGTTCATACAGTGACCTAGCCACCATTGTTCATACAGCCACCATTGTTCACAGTGACTAGCCACCATTGTTCATACAGTGACCTAGCCACCATTGTTCATACAGTGACCTAGCCACCATTGTTCATACAGTGACCTAGCCACCATTGTTCATACAGTGACCTAGCCACCATTGTTCATACAGTGACCTAGCCACCATTGTTCATACAGTGACCTAGCCACCATTGTTCATACAGTGACCTAGCCACCATTGTTCATACAGTGACCTAGCCACCATTGTTCATACAGTGACCTAGCCACCATTGTTCATACAGTGACCTAGCCACCATTGTTCATACAGTGACCTAGCCACCATAGTGAATACAGTGACATTGTTCATACAGTGACCTAGCCACCATTGTTCATACAGTGACCTAGCCACCATTGTTCATACAGTGACCTAGCCAGCCATTGTTCATACAGTGACCTAGCCACCATTGTTCATACAGTGACCTAGCCACCATTCATACAGTGACCTAGCCACCATTGTTCATACAGTGACCTAGCCACCATTGTTCATACAGTGACCTAGCCACCATTGTTCATACAGTGACCTAGCCACCATTGTTCATACAGTGACCTAGCCACCATTGTTCATACAGTGACCTAGCCACCATTGTTCATACAGTGACCTAGCCACCATTGTTCATACAGTGACCTAGCCACCATTGTTCATACAGTGACCTAGCCACCATTGTTCATACAGTGACCTAGCCACCATTGTTCATACAGTGACCTAGCCACCATTGTTCATACAGTGACCTAGCCACCATTGTTCATACAGTGACCTAGCCACCATTGTTCATACAGTGACCTAGCCACCATTGTTCATACAGTGACCTAGCCACCATTGTTCATACAGTGACCTAGCCACCATTGTTCATACAGTGACCTAGCCACCATTGTTCATACAGTGACCTAGCCACCATTGTTCATACAGTGACCTAGCCACCATTGTTCATACAGTGATCTAGCCACCATTGTTCATACAGTGACCTAGCCACCTACATCACTCCCTCCTCTTCTATATTGGTGTATCAGTCCGAGGGTTTATACATCCACTGTATTAATGAGAATATACACGTGAATATCCTGAGATTCTCTTTATTCCTGTGTAACCCGAATAATTTACTGTTTTCAGTTTGTTGGTTGTGCCTTGTCTACACGTTTTCTATAATTTTTTGCTAGTGTGATAAAGCTGCGTGCATTTATTTGATATCTATATGATAGTTATCTTATGATGCTATTTATTTCATTTTTTTTTATTTTTCTTGAGATGAGGAGCTGACCTCGGCCGCTTTCCCTGATAACTACTCACTCCATGGCATTATTAAATAAAAGGCTTACACACACACACACACACACACACACACACACACACACACACACACACACACACACACACACACACACTGCTAAACGCCGATGTTCTAATACCTCACTGCATCATGTCAGCATGTCGACCTAGGTCATTCATATCACCACTCTCTTGTTGAGAACTATTTATATTCACTGGTAACAGCATCCTTTGCGAACTCAGTGATATGCTCATTATGCAGTCAATTCCATGTTTCTACAGAGAATGTCAGAGACTCACTGGTGCACTTGATGAGGGAACACAACCAGATTACTGACTGAAAAGATTCACGCATTTCATGTGTGATAATCCCGACTTTAATGTCTCAACATTAACATGTCGTAACACATTCCGTGAAGCGGGAGGAGTAACCTGTGTCACTCCTGGAGATAAATGGTATAGAATTCCGACACTATAGAAAAAGTAGTCATACGCCCAATGGAAATAAGTCACTCTGTCTAACTTTTTTGGGTTATCTCAGATTCTCTACACATATGCTGCCATGTATGATAATCTATGTAACTGCATTTGTGTATACCTGAATAAACTTACTAACTTTCCATATAATGCGATCCTTTATTGACTACGTCTCACCCACACAATAAGCTTTATCAAGTCACAAACTGGTCTGCTTAAGACTTGATAAAGTCCACTGTGTGGACAAATTGTAATTAATAAAGGCTCGCATTATACTGCATTTGAGTCTATTTTACTACTGTGTTACTCCTCCTGGAGAGTATGATGTAAAAACCTTCATCGCCTCAGAGACAGTCTGTAAACATTGATCAAATCAGTCAAATCAGCTTTCAACATCAGAAGAAACCTGGTATACCTGGACTCAAGGCTGCGGATAACGGACACCTGTTACATCGGATAAGGCAGAGCTATTTAGCCTTAAAATGTCCAAAACCATTAATGCTCCGAGTCAAATTAATTTTACATTTGGAAGCCAGCCAAGCCAGTGCCAATCATTAAGTGGGTTTAGGCCAATGGCTGTCAGTACATGTCACCGCGAGTGATGAATTCTTCTATTTATCAACTTTCATGTGCATAATATATGTCATCAAAGACACCACCAAGATGGTAAAGTGTTATCCTAACAAATGGTTCAGCAACCTTTCTCACTTTGTGATAGAAGGTCCATGAGAAAAGACATAAAAAATAAATTAGGACACATCTCTACACAGTGCCATGGGCAAATAATGCTACCTATGAGCAAGTGTGTGTGTGTGGAACTTATGTAACTAGTGAAAGGGATCATTTGTATTATTTGATGGATATAGTGACTTCCAGACAACCAAAGCTGCAGAACAATAATGCAGCGCTGTGCAAAGCACATCAGCTAATGTCCTGTTTGAATGGTCCGTGAATGTAACCACTACTACTCAGAAAGTTTTATTACATAGCTTGGGGTGTTACCTAGCACCATGGCTTGTTGTAGTGTTTTAAAATCTCAGGTTAAAGTGTTGAAGAAGGAGATTCTACTTCTTCAGGAGGAAAATAGGAGGCTGAAGCTTCATTTAGATGGGTTTGGGAGTGAGTGTGAGATGGTGGTAGCTGGTGAGGAGGAAAAAGTTACCAGCAGTGATTTGGAGAGTGGCAGCCGCTTTAAGTGGCAAGTGGTTCACAATTCAGGAAGAAGGATGATAAGGAAGGTTAATAGAGAAGATGTGAAGGTAGGAAATCTATTCTCTCTTCTCCAGGACGAGTGTACTTCAGTGGTTAGTGAGGTTAAAGGTACCACTGACTCCCCTGCTTATCAAGGTAAGAATATTCTGATCGTGGAAGATTCTCAGGTAAGATATACGGACCGTTCTTTTTGTAACAGAGATAGAAAGGTCAGACAGAGGGTGTGTCTCCCAGGAGCTGGTGTTGGTGACATAGTCAGCAGATTGGATAATTTTATGTCAGGCAACGGGAACAAGCCCATTATTTGTCTTAGTGCTGTTAGAAATGACATCGGGAATGGCAGGAGACAGGAGCTGCTGGATAAGTACAGGTCAGTCATAGATGTAGTCAGGTCTAAGGGAGGGATCCCAGTCATATGTAGTATCTTGCCTAGAAAAGGAGTGGGCAATGAAGGGATGTCTAGGGCAATTGGTACAAATTGGATGTGATTTATAGGCCCCTAAACCTTGATAGAGTGCAGTAAGCTGCTATGGGACGAAATTCATAAGGCATCTAGATATGAAAATGTTGTGTTAATTGGAGATTTTAACTTTAGACAATTGATTGGAACAATGTGACAGGAAATCTTGAGTCTAGTGACTTACTTGATACGGTTCAAGATTGTTTTATAAAACAGTTTGTGACAGAACCAACTAGAGGAAATAATCTACTTGACTTGGTTCTTGCCAACAAAGAATCACTAGTTAATAATCTTGAGGTTAATGATGAGTGTGAAGGCTTACTCAGCCCTGTAACAACTTCAGTAAGTATTACCAAGGCTGGCTCCTCCTCAGGAAAATTAATGAATAGAAAAAGAACGATAACAGTCAAATATAAACACTTTATTATTTAGAAATGAAAATATAAAACAATTAAATATGAATTTTTATCCTACTTGGAAGAGAAATGAAAAATGAAATATAAAAATAATATCTGAATTCAACGCTAATATGTACAGTTAGACTGGGGTGTCTGGTTGATGTTGTTCACACCGTGTATTGTAGAAATTGTAGCTGTTGCTGATGATGGTGAGGGGGGGGGTCACAGATGTTGAGTGACTCCCCAACGACTAGTTCTTCACAAAGTCTCTAGCCTTGAATAGTCCGTCAAGATGATAGGAACGCAGGTCTTTCACCACTGCAAAGATGAGAGGTAGTTGCCTGGGGTTGACTACACTTAGGTATGCAGATAAAATGGTGACGTCCCAGAGCTTGTGTTAGTCTCCTTCAACACTGTTTCTTTGGTTGTTAGATGGCCCGAGCTGACATTCCAAGCTAGAAAGAGACAAGGTTACCCACTGCCTAAGAAATCGCTCTCCATGATAAGTAAAGTATTTAAAAAACATGGTGATTATCTAAAAGCGCATGGAAATCAAGGCAGAATGAACTACATCTTAAAATTGGTTAAAAGTGAAGCTTTTAACCAATATATCCATTAAAAACAGGAGCAGAGGCTTTTACTTACAGTTGTGTTGGGAGCTGTGAGTCAAGTGATTACCATTTGGTCGGAGCCCCACACGTCACCTTTCCGGGTGGAGAAAAAGGGTGATGATAGCGGGAGCTAGACTGACCCTACCTTAACAAGCAGACGGGCAATCAAACTATCGTCACTATATACTCGCTCGCAACTCCTATCTGTTGAACTTTTCCCTCACAATGAACTTGGGGAAAGTGTTCACAAATCACTTAGTTTCAATATATCATGGAGTTAGCCGGATAACTGCAGCCAAATCTCTGTCCCAGACTTTCCCTTGGTCGATTTCATGGGACTGAAAAATTACCTGGGTGGGATAAATTAGGATGTAATGACTATGGGTGAGGTAGGTGATCTTGGTTGCCAACATGACGTTTTTCAGAGCATATTTCTAACTGCGCAGACAACTTTTGTTCCGATTAGGGAAACTAGATCAAACAAAAATGATCCCAAATGGATGGACAATAGATTAAAACATTTCATTGGTCAAAAGAGAGGCGTATATAGGAGTATCAAAATAGGGGATGGGCAGTTAAGAAATCAATATATTCAATTAAAGAGAGAAATAAAAAAAAAAGGAATAAGATCAAAAAGGGATTATGATGCTAAGGTCGCAAGGGATTCAAAGACTAACCCAAAAGGGTTCTTTCAGGTATACAGAAGTAAGATTAGGGACAAGATAGGCCCACTTAAGAGTAACTCTGGTCAGATCACTGACAGTGATAAGTTCATATGTAAAATTTTCAATCCTTACTTTCTCTCAGTTTTTACCCAGGGAGATACTAGCGAAATTCCAGAAATAATAGATTATGTAGAAAAGGACGATAATAAACTATGCACGATTGCGGTAACTAGTGACATGGTCTTCAGACAAATAGAGAAATTAAAATCTAACAAATCCCCAGGCCCTGATGAACTGTTCTCAAGGGTGCTAAAGGAATCTTTTCAACATATCGCTGCAAACTGGCATAGTGCCTGATAAATGGAAAATGGCAAATGTAATACCTATTTACAAGGCAGGTGACAGGTCCTTAGCTTCAAACTATAGACCAGGTATTTGAGGAGGTAGATCATGGTATTGAATGTGATATTGTGTATATGGCAGCAGAGAGTTTGCATAAATGTGGAGAAATCAGAATGGGGGCACGTCACAAACGGTGTTCCACAGGGGTCAGTGTTGGGCCCTTTGCTGTTTACAATCTACATGAACGACATAGATGAGGGAATAAATAGCGACATAAGTAAATTTGCTGATGAGACCAAAATAGGCCGCCCAATTCATTCTAATGAGGACATTAGAGCAGTGGTCGGAGAAGTGGCAGATGCAGTTTAATATAGACAAATGTAAAGTTCTAAATGTTGGACAGGAAACTAGCCACGCCACATATAAACTAAATAATGTAGATCTTAATATTACGGATTGTGAAAAAGATTTAGAAGTTCTGGTTATTAGTAGTCTAAAACCAAGGCAACAGTGCATTAGTGTTCGAAATAAAGCTAACAGAATCCTTGGCTTCATAGCAAGAAGTATAAATAATAGAAGTGCTCAGGTTGCTTTTCAAGTCAATACATCTTTGGTTAGGCCTCATTTAGATTATGCTTCACGGTTTTGGTCACCGTATTACAGAATGGATATAAATGCACTGGAAAACGTACAAAGGAGGATGACAAAGTCGATCCCATGTATCAGAAATCTTCCCTATGAGGATAGACTGAGGGCCTTGAATCTGCACTCTCTAGAAAGGCATAGAATTAGAGGGAATATGATTAAGGTGTATAAATGGAAAACAGGTATTAATAAAGGGGATGTAAATAGCGTGTTAAAAATATCTAACGTAGACAGGACTCGCAGCAATGGCTTTAAATTGGAAAAGTTCAGATTCAGGAAGGACATAGGAAAGCACTGGTTTAGTAATAGAGTTGTGGATGAGTGGAACAAACTCCCGAGTACAGTTATTGAGGCTAAAACGTTGTGTAGTTTTAAAAATAGGTTAGATAAATACATGAGCGGGTGTGGGTGGGTGTGAGTTGGACCTGACTAGCTTGTGCTGCTGGGTCTGGTGCCGTGCTCCTTCCTTGAGTGGAGGTGACCAGACTGAGTGGGTGATTGGGCTAATCCGGGGGGGGACATAGACCTGCTCCACATGGGTCAGTAGGCCTGTTGCAGTGCTCTTTCTTTCTTATGTTCTTATATATATATATATATATATATATATATATATATATATATATATATATATATATATATATATATATATATATATATATATATATATATATATATATATATATATATATATATATATAGGGAGGTACCTCTTGAACTGTCCTTGGGACCCTCATCATAAGAGAAAAGAATAAACTTGCTTCAGGGAAAGCTCAAGGAGCGTGATAGCGAAATAATTTCTATTATATTTTTGGTCCAATTTCAATGAAAAATTTACTGTGATTTAAGCAGCGTTTGAAGCCTACACACTGTGTTTGTAGTGACTTATTGTCTTAAAAGAGAGATAGAAAAAATAAATAGTAACTTATCCTACATGGCATAAAACTCTCCCTTTTCTTCAAAATTGGTAAGACATACAATGCTCTAGTTGACATCAGATGAAAGATAAGAGCTAGATAATCTTGGCACCAACGCTGTTTGAGTGAAAATGTCAATAGATTGCATAATAAATTTTTTTTATTTATTTTTTTTTTTTGTGAGGAAAAAAATCAATAAAAGCAAAGCGGTAAAAAATATCGCAAAATCCCCTTTACATGCTAGTAGATTCATCATTACTCAATAACCTGTGTAAAAATCATGACACCCCTACAAATACTTTTTGCCAAAAATGGAAAATAATGTCAATAACTTATTCCTGAGTTACACATATGTATTACGTTTTCTGTAAAACTCTACGGTCGTGGCACGCCACATTTCAGTATGTTAGACACCTCAACACATGTTGACAACACACAGGCGACTGAGCTATTATCATCATTCCCTGAATTTGAATGGAGTTCTCAGAGAAATTGCAATGTAGTGTATTTAGAATGAAAAAATCATAAAACTCGTAATTTTTGGAGTAAAAAAAAACACGAATTGCCATCATGTCCTTTTGATGAAAGTAAGAACCAAAAAATTACATTTTTGGAAAAACATACTTAGAAATATGATAGAAACAAGCTAATTACATCAACATGTTACCAAAATTATGCACTATTTTTTGTCAAGAAAACATCTTTTACCATAATTTTTAAATTTTTCTTTTTTTTATCACTCCTAAAGCAATTCGAGCACTCAAGGTTCTCCCTGAAGCTGTTTGAAAATTGTTTTCTCCTACTACCCCCTATATTTTATATATACTTTATTTAAAGACAAAATACATTGACAAAATACACTGACAAAATACAATGACAAAAATACAATAGGGAGTATAACAGCATAGACAACTCAGAGCTACATCTCGAAAACTTCGTTCAGCTCCCCGGCGGTGGGCCACGTGCCCAGAATGTTGCAGGCATTTCCTCTCTGGATCGCAACACTGAGTCTCTGAAAGAGGAAGCTGGCCACCCTGTGGTCCTTGGTTTCTATGATGAGTTTTTCACCCAGCTCTTTGAGGAACTTTAGAGCACACTTTCCCCATGCTCAAAGGGTCTCAGACCCTATTGGGATGAAGTTGTAGAAAGGGGGAAGGCCTTAATATTTGCGGGTATTCTGGGTCTCCCTGTGGCTGGCTGATCTACCCCCTTCTTGATTAGCCAGGTAATTCACCAGATATGAATCCAATAGAGAATTTTTGGTCAATAGTTAAAAGTAAAATGAAAGCAGAGTCCATCACAACCATAATAGAGTTGACAGAAAGATTAACATGGGTATATAACCACGAGGACAATGTGCAAATCCACTGTCCTTCTTGCAAAGAAAGCATAGCGCGACGCATCGCTCCTTTAATTAAGCTAAAGGCGAAGCAACTAAGTTTTAAATGTACGGAATATATGTTCAGTATATTCGGGTAAACTGTATTCAACCATAATTGTATCATTCATGAAGGTTACTTTCTTTCCATATGGTTAACCATGTATGTACCGTGTCCTGTAACATGTCTGTACCGTGTCCTGTAACATATCTGTACCGTGTCCTGTAACATGTCTGTACCGTGTCCTGTAACATGTCTGTACCGTGTCCTGTAACATTTCTGTGCCGTGATCTGTAACATGTCTGTACCGTGATCTGTAACATGTCTGTACCGTGCCCTGTAACATGTCTGTACCGTGTCCTGTAACATGTCTGTGCCGTGATCTGTAACATGTCTGTACCGTGTCCTGTAACATGTCTGTACTGTGCCCCATAACACACTTAGTTGGCGACGATGTCTATACGTGAGAGACCACTCTCCCTCTTCCAGTTATTTTACTCGCATTGGGCAATTTTGGATTGGTTGAGTACCATAATATAGAAGTGGCAGGTGCTGTCTGTCATAATCTGCATCAACAGTCAGGTAATCACCTTGACCTGACATCACTCCTAAAATATTATCATTCCAGTCTGTTTTCCTTTGTGTTTAAACTTTACATTCCATGTTAAATACGTACGTGCATTTCAGTGTCTTCCTCTTCCTAAATGATCTATGTCTCTGAAAATTAAACCTCGTCAGTGATATTATGATAAGTACTAAATAATTAAAAAAATAATAACTGAATTCGCTGGTAAACGGATGTTCAAAAGGCTGCAAAGCACTTTCACCTCTAAATCTGATTATAAAAATTTATGTCTATGAAACTACAAGGTCAACAAGGTTTGTAAACGGAAATGATTAATCAAAAACTTGGAAATGAAATCATGCAACAAAACGCCCATCAGTATCTAAGCCACGTAATTTATATACGAACATTAAACTACTAATAAATAGAGACACAGAACATACCGGAAATTAATTTTATCAACCAGTCACCATCTCCGTTACATTAATTCATTCATGAAAATAGTCTGTACTCCTCTGTTTACTATGTCTGGGTTGCCATATATCAATTCTCCCCTGCAGAGTGTGTCAGGAAACTTTCATCCCCAACTATACATCCTAAGGACTAGCAGACACCATGAATCGTTCCTTTAAATGATGGGATAGTAGACAAGGAAGAGTTTTAGAATTATTGAAAATAAGTCTGAGTATTCCGTGCAAAGTGAATGACAAATTTGCAATATTCTTGAAAGAGTTAAGAGTTACACAGAAAGTAAAATTGCAGGGGAACTAGGAGGGTTTTGTAAGGGTAGAATATGTGTAGGTAGAGTGTTTACAGCGAAGGATGTAAGTGAACAATTCTTATAAGGTATGGAGCGACTTGTTGCATTTATGGATTTACTGAAGAAGAGGCACTTGACTTGATAAACTGGGAAGCAATGTGACAGATATTGTAAATGTATGGAATAAAGAGAAGGTTGTTAGAACCAGTCAAGAATTTTATGCAGATAGTGTGGCTCAGGAGAGAGAGGGAACTATTTTCCAGAAAAAAAGTAGGACTCAGACTCAGCTGTGTAATGTCACAATGGTGGTTTAGCATGTTTGTAGAAGGAGTTGTGTTAGAAGCGAATACTAGGATTCAGGGAAAAAGTGTGGGATTGAAAGATAAATCATCTGATACAAAGTCTGTGTTGTAATTTTAGAAGATTTTGAAGGTTGATGGATGAATTTAGGAGCATATGTAAATGAAGAAAATTAAAAGAAAATATTGAAAACAGATAGGTGACAGGAATAACTAGAAATCTAGTCAACGAAAAATTGGATATCAGATTGGAAGAAGGTAGCATGGAGGAACTGAATGTATTCATGTATTTGGAAGTGAACATGTTCGTGAATGGGTCTTTGAAAGACAAGGTGAGCCATAGAATAGGTGAGTGGGGAAATAGTAGGTGGAGTGTTGAGGCATATATGGAAAACAAGTATTCCTAAGCAAATAAGATAATGTACCTGAGCACAGAGAAACAAACACTTTTATATAGGTATAAGACATAGGTTTTTAAATATTACAATAAGGGTGGAGGGACTAGAGATGTCATGGTATGAGCAGTGGGTTGGTGAATATTTTGCAGAAAATTCGGAGCACAGAAATTAGAAGACGGTGTTCTACGACCAAACGTATAATTCAGAGCGCTGAGGAGGGGTTGATGAGGAGTTCTGGAAAGTTAGAAAGGATGGAAAAAATAGGATGAATAAAAGAGAATATAAAGCAGAGGTGGAAGAAATCAGAAAAAATGGTCGTTCCAGGAATGAATGGAGAGAGTGAGGGTAAAGGAGGTTTTCACTGATGGAGGTTTTAGCAACATATAACAGGCTATTGTGAGTGCGTTAGATCGGAGTGAATGTAGACTACTGGTTTTATGACTTAACGTGTAACTGGACCGTGAGTAAAGTAACATTTCTGAAAACATTCAGGGAAATCGAATATCAAGAGTTGAGTCCTGAAGGAGGGAGGATCATCTGAAATGGGATGTCTCCACATCTTCTGGTAAAACAGATATTAAATGAATATTAATGAATGTGTTTCCTTTCTCTTCATCAACCAACCTGGGGGGAGGGGGGGGGAGAAAACCAATGTGATAAAAAATCAAAGGATGTAAATAGCTTTGTCGTTTCTGGTAAATTATAATAATCGACTTACTCGTTGCCTTTACAAAACAACATGTCAATAGTTTAAAATGCAAATCCTGAGAATTTCAGTAGATTTTATGTCTAAAGGGAAGAGCAAAACTCGTAAGGGTAATTCAGGTCCTGGGGAACGTAAGATACTCAGGTTTGATCCGAGTGTTTGCCCAGCATCAAGGCACCTCTCGTAAGAGAAGGACTCGAAAACACGAAGAATTAAAGTTATCAACTCAGTCACTAACTGTTGGACAGAATACCTTACAATACCAAGTTCCCGGTGAAAGTCTTTATGACAGCAAGCAACAAATGTTTGCTCAGTATTACTTTACAATGTTAATGCTATTTAATTCACTTAGAACCTGTTAGATTTCGCATCGAACACCCTGTGAATAACACTCTACAACATATCTTAATATTTCTAGATATCTTTAATACCCCATAATACACCCAAAACTCACTGGATGTCTTTAATATGCTTTAAAACATATAAAATCAATTATATCTCTCTCCAGAAAAGTTAACATGCGAGAAAGTCAGCTGTGTTATTGCAGATACAGGCATTCAATTTGGGTCCGGACAGCAATGAATCTTGATGAGGAACGACCTGATAGCGTGTTTGCTGCACTCATTAAAATGCACGCTTGATTCAGCGGTCGTTGGGTCAGCGTGTGTTGGTCTAGGTATATCACGCTTGCTTCAGTTATCGCTGAGCCGGGTTCACTAGCGCACTCCTTCATCAATGGCTACTAGTTCACCCACCCTCTTATATGTTTGACTTATTAAATTACGGTTGCTTCAGGGATCACTGGTCAACTTGTGTACTGGTATAAGACATGCTACGTCTCACCACTTTCTGGGTTAACATTTGTGTTGGACTCGCTAGCACAGACCTGCTTCAGCAGATGATGGGTCAGCTCATATGACTGGCTCACTAACGCACACTTAATGGGTCAGCGTGTGTTTTGGATACACTACCTCAAAGCTTACTTCAGTGGTATCCGTGACACACTAATATACGCTTGTTTCACTGAACAATTAGACAGTGTATGATGGACTCACTAGCACACTAGGTCAACGTGTGTTAGACTTAATGACATACACTTACTTTAGCTGTCATTAAGGTAAGCTTGCTTTTTTCCTGATAAAAGAGGCATAGAGAAGTGTGAGTGATTAATGGAGGGTTTTTATGTGCTGGAACACGCTAGAGCAATAATATACATGAAGGAGTGTTATACCCATAGGGGCTATTTAGCGGGGGGCAAATGGCAGAAAATTAGGCTTCATACAAGGAAGGAGAGGATAGATCCATTTCTCTAGATCAAGAACAATTTACTAGCTTCAAAGAACAATCGTCTAGAAGAGCTAAAGTAATTTGGATTAGAAAAATTGAAGATTCCAAACGTATGAGTAAGGATTATTGGGAAAACTGGTTCAGGAAAACAAATGGGTCGATTAGAAAGGCAACTATATAGTTGATATTACATGCAAAGAGGTCGCTTCCTCTACTCGTTTCAAATCCTAGTCCTGTCTCAGGTGTGCTAAAATCCCCATGTCAGAGTAACATACAAGTGAACATGGACAACTTGTGTAATACGACTCGCCTTATCTGGGAATCGATTCCGGACCCCTTGGGTGGGATCCGATCACTCCACATTCAATTACAGATTACATTTGATGGCTTGCATCCTACTACCATTAACTGAAGAAAAAAGAAACAAATGAAAGCGTTCGAGCATATGATGAATATATATATATATATATATATATATATATATATATATATATATATATATATATATATATATATATATGTATATATATATATATATATATATATATATATATATATATATATATATATATATATATATATATATATATATATATATATATATATATATATATATATATATATGTCGTGCCGAAATATGTAAAACTAGTCAATTAACAAGAACTCATTTAAAATTAAGTCCTTTCTGAAATTTTCATTTATACGTTTAAAGATATATTTTTTTTCATTAATGTTAATGTAAAAATTTTTAATTTTGCACCAAAAGAATCTTAGAAAACTTACCTAATCTTATTATAACAAGAGCAATTTATTTTAGCCTAACCCAACTAAATATATTTTAGTTTTGTTTACAGTAATTTAATACTAAACAAACACAGTGAAATATATTTTTTTCGTTAGGTTCAGAATGATTTTGGCGAAATTACTGCATACACAAATTTTCACTTATCCTATATGGCAAGATGAGCGTTGGTATTTAAGCCAAGATAGCAAGTTCTGCCTATTCGGCACGACATATGTCATATATATATATATATATATATATATATATATATATATATATATATATATATATATATATATATATATATATATATATATATATATATATATATATATATGCAATAAGATCACAGTAAACAGGTGATTTCAGAATATGCAAAACAACCACTCTGAAAGAATAGAGAAATTCCAAGCGCTTTCGTGATATTGTGAGTAGTCACGAAAGCGCTTGGAATTTCTCTATTCTTTCAGAGTGGTTGTTTTGCATATATATATATATATATATATATATATATATATATATATATATATATATATATATATATATATATATATATATATATATATATATATATATATATATATATATAATCATTAATACGCCTTTTGATCCATATTAAGCAAATCCAAGTTAGAGGAGCATCAACACTTGCTATTAATCTGGTTAGTTAGCCATGTTTAATAATTTTATATAAATATTTATGTGAAGCTCAAAACCCATTATGGTCATTCAGTGGACTGAGTGGAAGACGACTGTGACTCCGTCTGTTAAGTGGAGACAGAGAACTACTTAGTTATACTCGTCTAGTTCGCTAGTTTGCAATAGTCTCATAGAATATGCATAAATGAAAAAAACTTTTCAAGACAGTTTTCCAATACATGTGTGTGTGTGTGTGTGTGTGTGTGTGTGTGTGTGTGTGTGTGTGTGTGTGTGTACTCACCTAGTTTTACTCACCTAGTTTTGAGGTTGCAGGGGTCGAGTCCTATATATATGTGTGTGTATGTGTTTGCGTGTGTGTGTGTGTTTGGTCCTTTCCCAAGTTCCGTAAAGAAAACTTTAAATCACACTTTACAGTCTACTGAGGGCCTGGAAAAGAAGAGAAGGTCCGCTATGATCACCTAAAATAACAACTTACTATATAAAGAGATCTTGGGTTACTTCAGGTTACTTCACACGTTCATGAACAATCTAACAGTCTCTTTGAAAATCAAAGAGCAAATGAGGAAATGTTATGGTGATGCCGACAATATGTGGAGAAAGACACTTTTTTACAGTTCAGGACATTTATTAAAGGAAATGTTTGGCCACGAGTTACTTCTACAGTCCTAATACAGTGTGATGAATGGTTTGAAAACCGAAACGTTGAAGATTGATACATTTATCCAACATATGGGAATCTTTATAAGGACTGAAGAAGCCACTCGTGGCGAAACGTTTCCTTCAATAAATATCCTGAAATATACATAAGTGTCTTTTTCCAAAAAGAACAAATATTGTTAGAGTAATTCTATCCGGCAAACATTGTGAAGCTTTGGACACGTGAATATATAATGTCTTTAAAAGCTTCATCATATCATGTATATATGAAATTAACAAAATATATTGCAAAAGTAAAAAAAAAATGTGCTCTCTTTCTCAAAAAACATTGTCCTGCTTTTATCTGCAATTCTTTTATATCCCATAAGATGATAAACGTGTTGAATATGGTTTCAGTACACCATTTCTTGATTCATTAATCTGGCAGTCAATAAAAAGAGTAAAAAAAAAAAAACTAAAGACAATGACGAACAAGCTCAACACTGCATGATTGTTCCAGCAGAATCAAGGACGCCCCGGCTCATGGAGAAAGAATACATCGAAGATACTCTAGGAGGTGGGTAAAAAATTCAGTGCTGTTGTATCATGGGTACGCTTCCCAGCACTGAGTTACTTGCAGGTATGTTCTATATGCAGTTGTTGACAAACATCCACCAAACCTTATGTGTTTTATATCCCAATATCATTATACCATCAACATATGTTTTAAATGTTGTGTACCAAATTACGTAAGCCATACACATTAGTTTACTTATAAAAAAAATGGGCTAAGCCAGAGAACCGGAAAATTCAAACGGCCTCAGGAAGAAATTAAAATATTTTTCCCAGCATCCTCGTTATCTACACTGAGGACATAGGTCCTCAGTGTAGATATATATATATATATATATATATATATATATATATATATATATATATATATATATATATATATATATATATATATATATATATATATATATATATATATATATATATATATTTTCCACTAACACTGAATAACCAATAATTATTGTAATAAAATGCATGAGAATTCTGTCAATAACAGTAATACTAAATTTACGGAATTACTTATGCTCACCATATAGAGTGGTTATGTTCAGATTAAATATTTCCCTGTACCACTGGAGTAATTACGTGATTCAAAGTTAATTACAATTTCAATTACTCTTCTGGAGTTTTAATCACAATTTCAATCTCAATTACTTGAACAGAAAAATTTAAAAAAATAATTATTCTGCATTTTGAATTAAATTATTTTATTATGATAATAATCACTAATATATACACTAATATATTTTTACACTATAATTAAAACAATGACTCTGAAACTAAAATCTTAAATGAAGTGTTGTTATCAAATGTTGTAAGTATAAAATAAGCTATTTAACAAGGTGCACAATGGTGAAAATAAAACTTACTCTAATGGTACACAAAAACTTACGTAAGTTACTTCCATTTTCAAATGAAAAAGTTCATTAAGATCCAGCCATGGAAGGTACTCGTAAATTTCTCGGTTACGTTCAATCAGAAGTTCCTGGAAGATTGCAGGTTCTACCTGCGCTATATTAAGAATAAAATGAATTTCGGCTATGGTTAATACTCTGTGCTGAAGGGATTGTACAATCCATCATTTCTCTTGCTCTGTTCTTCAGAGGGAGCGCCTTCGAAGGAGAATCCCTCCAATAGAGCAAGAGATATACGTCGAATAGAGCACAATCCTCTACTGCCGTATACACTCTTTCAAAAGAAAGGGGCTAAACCCTTGAGAGTAATACAGCACATATGGAGCTTCTGACGGTAAGATTTGCTGTAGATTCAAGAAGCAACTTGAGAGTTCTTTTTAGGTGAAAATTAACAAATTATTTAATTCCAGACTATTATAAGGACATAGGTAAATGTAATTCGTTGATGTACTGGCTATTATGAAAACTTTTCAGATTGTGACGAATAAGCCGAACAGGTGAGTTTGGCCAAGTCGGCAATTATGCCCTCTGCCGAATAAGCATAATGAAAATTTGTTTTTACCATAAATTTGCGAAAATCAATCTGACCATAATGAAAAAATATATATATATTATTTATTTTAAGCAATATTAAGTACATTTTAATTTACCTTTGATACGTATAGTAAAATCTAGCTAAAAAAAATACGTTAGTTTTAGTTTGGTTAAGTGAGATTTTTAAGTTAGTTTTGATCCAAAAGTAAAAATCTCTATCATTGTCAACAAAAAAATCATATATCATTATGTAATTTTTTTTTTTGAAAAGTCTCATTTTTAAGGAAGTTCGACCTTTTCGAGAGCAAGTTCGGATCACCAGATCCAGACTACACACTCACCAGGTCGACACTACACTCTCACCAGGTCCAAACTACACTCACTAGGTCCACACTACACTCTCACCAGGTCCACACTACACTCTCACCAGGTCCACACTACACACTCACCAGGTCCAAACTACACTATCACCTGGCCCAGACTACTCTCTCACCAGGTTCAGACTACACTCTCACCAGGTCCACACTGCACTCTCACCAGGTCCAGACTACACTCTCACCAGGTCCACACTACACTCTCACCAGGCCCAACTACACTCTCACCAGGTACAAACTACACTATCACCTGGTCCACACTACTCTCTCACCAGGTCCACACTACACTCTCACCAGGTCCAGACTACACACTCACCAGGTCTACACTACACCCTCACCAGATCCAGACTACACTCTCACCAGGTCCAGACTACACTCTCACCAGGTCCAGACTACACTCACCAGGTTCACACTACACTCTTACCAGGTCCGAACTACACTCTCACCAGGTCCTTACTACACTATCACGTCCTTACGACACTATCACCAGGTCCAGACTACACTCTCACCAGGTCGACACTACACTCTCACCAGGTCCAGACTACACTCACCAGGCCCAGACTACACTCTCACCATATCCACACTACACTCTCACCAGGTCCAGACTACACTCACCTGGTCCAGACTACACTCTCACCAGGTCCAGAGTACACTCTCACCAGGTCCAGAGTACACTCTCACCAGGTCCACACTACACTCTCTCCAGGTCCACAGTACACTCTCATCAGGTCTACACTACACTCTCACCAGGTCCACACTACACTCTCACCAGATCGACTCTACCCTCTCACCAGATCGACTCTACCCTCTCACCAGGTCCAGACTACACTCTCACCTGGTCCAGAATGCACTCTCACCAGGTCCACACTACACTCTCACCAGGTTCAGGCTACACTTTCACCAGGTCCAGATTACACTCTAACCAGGTCCACACTACACTCCCGCCAGGTCCACACTACACTCACCAGGTCCACACTACACTCTCACGAGGTCCACACTACACTCACCAGGTCCAAACTACACTCTCACCAGGTCCTCACTACATTCTCACTAGGTCCACACCACACTCACCAGGTCCAAACTACATCCTTACCAGGTCCACACTACACTCTCACCAGGTGCACACTACACTATCACCAGGTCCACACTACACTCTCACCAGGTCCAGACTACACTTTCACCAGGTTCAATGTACACTGTCACCAGGTCCACATTACACTCTCACCAGGTCCACACTACACTCACCAGGTCCACACTTCACTCTCACCAGGTCCACACTACACTCTCACCATGTCCAGACTACACTCTCACCAGGTTCAATCTACACTATCACCAGGTCCACATTACACTCTCACCAGGTCCACACTACACTCTCACCAGGTCCAGACTACTCACCAGGTCCAAATTACACTCTCACCAGGTCCACACTACACTCTCACCAGGTCCACACTACACTCTCACCAGGTCCGCACTACACACTCACCAGGTCCACACTATACACTCACCAGGTCCACACTACACTCTCACCAGGTCCACACTACACTCTCACCAGGTCCACACTACACTCTCACCAGGTCCACACTACACTCTCACCAGGTCCACACTACACTCTCACCAGGTCCACACTACACTCTCACCAGGTCCCCAGGTCCACACTATACACTCACCAGGTCCACACTACACTCTCACCAGGTCACTACACTCTCACCAGGTCCACACTACACTCTCACCAGGTCCACTACACACTACACTCACCAGGTCCACACTACACTCTCACCAGGTCCACACTACACTCTCACCAGGTCCGCACTACACACTCACCAGGTCCACACTATACACTCACCAGGTCCACACTACACTCTCACCAGGTCCACACTACACTCTCTTCATTCCTTTCTGCTGTTTTTAAGTAGCTATTCCCTTTTTGCTCTGATTAAAATAACAAAACTTAAAAATGGGATTTATAACAAAAATTTCTGTAAGTTTGATGAAGATCTCGACTATTTACAATTAGCGATCCTCTCTATTCCTTGCAGGAATATCTCAACCAAATTACCCAGTTAGGTGAAAAATACACAGAAGACTAAGTTTATGTTATTAATCCCGTGCGGAGGATGGCGACAAAGATAACATGCCCAGACATGTTCTGCATACATCAAAAATTAAAAATTAAGCAAAATCATGATCTTTAATATTCTTTGAAGATAGCGTGACCATAGTGTTGGTATTGTAACCTTACCTCAACTCTCCAGACTGAAGAATAGGTAGTTGAAATTAAGTTAAAATTCTTAATGTATCCTCTGATACAATGATAAAATGATAAGCCTTGATATATAAAAAAATATCTAAAAAAGTTTTAGATGTTATGTAGATGAATGGTTCAGAGAACCGACATGTTGATAAATTAGACACATGTGCAACTCTTGGGTATCTTTTCTGAGGAAACTTCTCGCGACACAGTGGCTTCATCAGTAATCAGTCCCTCAACCTTGAGTCGATGTGGTCAGTCCATCAATCTTGAATAGAATACAGCATATGAGCGAAAAGTGGCTTATATACTGTAGGCAGGAGAGGTGCAGCAGTCGTAGGTGGAGTCACATTTGTCCAATGTGGAAGTAGGTCATGCCCAAGGGTTAGACAAGAATTCCCAAGTATTAAGATCTCAAGAAGTTGCAGTATCTGACAGGAATGTAGATGGTTCAGAGAACCGTGACGTTGATAAACGACCTGCTTCCAACACAATTCCTCACGAAGCTGTTTAATCAGCGTAATTTATTCTCGTGTATTTACATTGTTCATTAACTATCCATTACTATAAATCACCTTTTATTCCCAAAATCTCAACTTATCTTCAACCACCCATCTTCACAACTCATCTTCAACAACCCATCTCCACAACTCATCTTGAACCACCCATCTCCACAACTCATCTTCAACCACCTATCTTAACAACTCGTCTTCAATCACCCATCTCCACAGCTCATCTTCAACCACCTATCTTAACAACTCGTCTTCAATCACCCATCTCCACAACTCATCTTGAACCACCCATCTTCACAACTCATCTTCAACCACCCATCTCCACAACTCATCTTCAACAACCCATCTCCACAACTCATCTTGAACCACCCATCTCCACAACTCATCTTCAACCATCTCTTACCACATCTCACTACAAAACATCTATTACCTCAACTCGTCGGCCATCAATCATCCCAACTCACCATCAATAACAACAACTCGCCATCAGCCATTCAAAACTACAACCCACCATCAATAACCACAACTCACCATCAACCATCCATATCCGCAACTTACCATCAACTCATTATAAAGCATCCATCACCACAACTCACCATCAATCATCCATCACAACTCACCCCAACATTCACCACCACAACTCACTACCAACATTCACATTATGTGAAGCACGACTCACGTGTGTCTATACAGGTGTGAACAACATTTAGCGTTTTATGTGAATGTTCAATGAGTGTTTTATTCCAGATCAAAGTGTTCAGTACATGTTCTGTTTGTGATCAACATGTTCATTCAGTGTTCTAGCCCATATCAACGTGTTCAGTACGTGTTCTGTACAACATCGACATTGTATGTGAATTTAAAGGCAAGGAAATTTTCCAACCTATAATGAATTTGTTAGTTTCTGGCTTGTGAAAATCTTCTCTTGAATCTAGTAACTGCTGGCTTAACACATACAGTGTTAAACCAGTGTTAAGCCAGTGTTAAGACAGTGTTAAACCAGTGTTAAGCCAGTGTTAAGACAGTGTTAAGACAGTGTTAAGACAGTGTGACTTTGTAAATGGTCAAAGTTGGACTGAAACGTCGTCGTGGTAAGCTTCCCTCTCATATGTGCGAGTTATTTGT
The DNA here is from genome assembly GCF_038502225.1 of Cherax quadricarinatus. Lineage (NCBI taxonomy): Eukaryota > Metazoa > Arthropoda > Malacostraca > Decapoda > Parastacidae > Cherax > Cherax quadricarinatus. The sequence continues at coordinate 9,252 of NW_027196684.1, read as the reverse complement.
GTATTGTTCCAGTCACGGTATTGTGACTTTTAGTTATTTATTTCCTACATTTTTAATCATGGGTCGCTAATATTACTTCTACATGGTTACTCATAGGTCCCTCATAACTTCCTTGTATGGTTACTCATGGGTCCCTCATAACTTCCTTGTATGGTTACTCATGGGTCCCTCATAACTTCCTTGTATGGTTACTCATGGGTCCCTCATAACTTCCTTGTATGGTTACTCATGGGTCCCTCATAACTTCCTTGTATGGTTACTCATGGGTCCCTCATAACTTCCTTGTATGGTTACTCATGGGTCCCTCATAACTTCCTTGTATGGTTACTCATGGGTCCCTCATAACTTCCTTGTATGGTTACTCATGGGTCCCTCATAACTTCCTTGTATGGTTACTCATGGGTCCCTCATAACTTCCTTGTATGGTTACTCATGGGTCCCTCATAACTTCCTTGTATGGTTACTCATATAACTTCCTTGGGTTACTCATGGGTCTCATAACTTCCTTGTATGGTTACTCATGGGTCCCTCATAACTTCCTTGTATGGTTACTCATGGGTCCCTCATAACTTCCTTGTATGGTTACTCATGGGTCCCTCATAACTTCCTTGTATGGTTACTCATGGGTCCCTCATAACTTCCTTGTATGGTTACTCATAGGTCCCTCATAACTTCCTTGTATGGTTACTCATGGGTCCCTCATAACTTCCTTGTATGGTTACTCATTAACTTCCTTGTATGGTTACTCATAGGTCTCATGGGTCTCATAACTTCCTTGTATGGTTACTCATATGGTTACTCATAGGTCCCTCATAACTTCCTTGTATGGTTACTCATAGGTCCCTCATAACTTCCTTGTATGGTTACTCATAGGTCCCTCATAACTTCCTTGTATACTCATAGGTCCCTCATAACTCATCATAGGTCCCTCATAACCTCCTTATATGGTTACTCATAGGTCCCTCATAACTTCCTTATATGGTTACTCATTGGTCCCTCATAACTTCCTTATATTGTTACTCATAGGTCCCTCATAACTTCCTTATATTGTTACTCATAGGTCCCTCATAATTTCCTTGTATGGTTACTCATAGGCCCCTCATAACTTCCTTGTATGGTTACTCATAGGTCTCTCATAACATCCTTGTGTGGTTACTCATAGGTCCCTCATAACTTCCTTATATGGTTACTCATAGGTCCCTCATAACTTCCTTATATGGTTACTCATGGGTCCCTCATAAATTCCTTATATTGTTACTCATAGGTCCCTCATAACTTCCTTATATTATTACTCATAGGTCCCTTCTAACTTCCTTATATGGTTACTCATAGGTCCCTCATAACTTCCTTATATTGTTACTCATAGGTCCCTCATAACTTCCTTATATGGTTACTCATAGGTCCCTCATAACTTCCTTATATTGTTACTCATAGGTCCCTCATAACTTCCTTATATGGTTACTCATAGGTCCCTCATAACTTCCTTATATTGTTACTCATAGGTCCCTCATAACTTCCTTATATGGTTACTCATAGGTCCCTCATAACTTCCTTATATTGTTACTCATAGGTCCCTCATAACTTCCTTATATGGTTACTCATAGGTCCCTCATAACTTCCTTATATTGTTACTCATAGGTCCCTCATAACTTCCTTATATGGTTACTCATAGGTCCCTCATCACTTCCTTATATGGTTACTCATAGGTCCCTCATAACTTCCTTATATGGTTACTCATAGGTCCCTCATAACTTCCTTATATTGTTACTCATAGGTCCCTCATAACTTCCTTGTATTGTTACTCATAGGTCCCACATAACTTCCTTATATGGTTACTCATAGGTCCCTCATAACTTCCTTATATTGTTACTCATAGGTCCCTCATAACTTCCTTATATGGTTACTCATAGGTCCCTCATAACTTCCTTATATGGGTACTCATGAGTCCGTCATAACTTCCTTATATTGTTACTCATAGGTCCCTCATAACTTCCTTATATGGTTACTCATAGGTCCCTCATAACTTCCTTATATGGTTACTCATAGGTCCCTCATAACTTCCTTGTATGGTTACTCATAGGTCCCTCATAACTTCCTATGTGGTTACTCATGGGTCCCTCATAACTTCCTATATGGTTACTCATGGGTCCCTCATAACTTCCTACATGGTTACTCATGGGTCCCTCATAGCTTCCTATATGGTTACTCATAGGTCCCTCATAACTTCCTTATATGGTTATTCATAGGTCCGTCAAAGCTTCCTTATATGGTTTCTCATAGGTCCCCTCATAACTTCCTTATATGGTTACTCATAAGTCCCTCATAACTTCCTTGTATGGTTACTCATGGGTCTCTCATAACTTCCTTGTATGGTTACTCATGGGTCTCTCATAACTTCCTTGTATGGTTACTCATGGATCCCTCATAACTTCCTTGTGTGGTTACTCATAGGTCCCTCATAGCTCCCTTGTATGGTTACTCATAGGTCCCTCATAGCTTCCTATATGGTTACTCATAGGTCCCTCATAACTTCCTTGTATGGTTACTCATTGGTCCCTCATAACTTCCTTGTGTTGTTACTCATAGGTCCCTCATAACTTCCTTGTGTGGTTACTCATAGGTCCCTCATAACTTCCTTGTATGGTTACTCATTGGTCCCTCATAACTTTATTTTATGGTTACTCATAGGTCCCTCATAACTTCCTTTTATGGTTACTCATAGATCCCTCATAACTTCCTTGTGTGGTTACTCATAGGTCCCTCATAATTTCCTTGTATGGTTACTCATTGATCCCTCATAACTTACTTGTGTTTACTCATAAGTCCCTCATAACTTCCTTATATGGTTACTCATAGGTCCCTCATAACTTCCTTGTATGGTTACTCATTGGTCCCTCATAACTTCCTTGTGTTTTTACTCATAAGTCCTTCATGTCTTCATTATATGGTTACTCATAGGTCCCTCATAACTTTATTTTATGGTTACTCATAGGTCCCTCATAACTTCCTTATATGGTTACTCATAAGTCCTTCATAACTTCCTTATATGGTTACTCATAGGTCCCTCATAACTTCCTTATATGGTTACTCATAAGTTCTTCACATATTTCTTGCAACATGGAATGCAAGAAATATGTTGTGTTGTTATTATGTTCAGTTTAAACCTACATTTCATTACAGCTTCCCTCAGCAGAGTAGCTGAAAAAATATCTTGGATGAGGTTCATAGTGTTAATTTAGGTCTGCTACATCTACTCAAGCTGTGGTCACCTTGTATTTGTTTTCTAAGACATACGTGACTTACAGGGAAAGGATTCTAGCCTGGAAAGGAAACACCAGAAAAAATGACAATGACTGTAAACACAAAGAAAAGCACAGATATGTGAACACATGTCTTAACATGAACATTGTTACAGAAAGAATAAACAAGCAATTTATTAACTCTCCATCACCAATATTAGCCATCAACCAGCTATAATTTCAACTAATCAACCATCCCTCACTATAACTCACCTACAAATATGCAACACCACAACACATTATGAACTATTCATAACATCTTACCATCACCCATCAGTATTTTCAACTCCATCGACTATCACCGACCACAACTCACAATTAACATTAAATCACTTCAATTTTCCATCAACCATCTATCACAACAACTATCAATCATCCCTTACCTAAAATGTCCTTCCTCCATACACCATTACAACTAACTTTCAACCATTCATTTCGGTTCATCCACAAATCATCACGATATCTGTCCAACAGTGCGTCACCTTAACTTTTCAACCGTCGACACTGTTTTCCGTAGCATTCACGGTCATATATGCCGGTGTGAAGAAGAATCGTTTTGTGATTTGGGAGGATATATTCAGCTTAAGTCTGTTACATGTTGTTTTGAGAGAAGTTTATCATTGTCCATGAGCTTCTCTGAGCTCCGTTGATCAATTTAAATGCCATTGTAAATAAGAAAAATATATTAGTGCTTTGTTTTTTATTTGTGTTAACTGTTTTGCGAGAGCTGGTGGTTAATGTTTATTGATCGGGAAGATTATTATGAAATGTGTTGATGAATAGAAGGAAATCAGATTCGAAAGAAGGAAGAGGATCAAGATCTCTTCACCGGGCGAGAGACCTCCCTCAAAGTTACTGTAGCTAGATTGTGAGGACGATCTCTGCTGTTCTCACTCTCATCAGGTCGAGATTACACTCTGTTCATTCCTTTTTGCTGTTTTTTTTAACACAACTCTCGAGAGTGAAGTAAAGGTAGCTAGAATAAAGTTATGTCATTCTAATAACTGCTAAACAGTAAAGAAAATCAAGTCTCAAACATCTCAGCTAATACGGATTCCAATATTTAATAATCGTTCATATGTAAAAAAATTATCTTAAAATGTTTTAGTATGTTTTAATAAACTGATAAACCGGGTCGAGCCCAAAACACTTCCTTATTAGTCATTATTATCTGCGACCACTGTCAGCCTCAGAGTTAACTCTGAGTTACCAGACCTTGCCACGTGGAGGCCAGTGGTTCGTCTTTAAGGTCTACCCATCCACTTACTGTGTTTTTTATGCTTTCCTCGGGTTCATGTGTCCAGGAGTCCATCTGTGTCCCATCAGATGTTCTCCCCTCCCTACTTTCCCAGGGTCTGCCTCAGCAACCAGTATCTTCTTCTTTCCCAGGTTCATGTGTCCAGGAGTCCATCTGTGTCCCATCAGATGTTCTCCCCTCCCTACTTTCCCAGGGTCTGCCTCAGCAACCAGTATCTTCTTCTTTCCCAGGTCCATGTGTCCAGGAGTCAATCTGTGTCCCCTCAGATATTCTCCCTTCCGCACTTTCCCAGGGTCTGCCTATGCAACCAGTATCTTCTTTCCCAGGTCCATGTGTCCATCTGTCCGCCTCAGATATTCCCCCTTCCCCACTTCCTCTAGGTTTTCTTGCTTTTCCCAGGTTCATGTGTCCAGGAATCCATCCGTGGGCCCCCGGATGTCTCCCCTTCCTCACTTCCCTTAGGATATCTTCCAGTCTCAGCCTTCCCCAGGTTATGTATCCCGAAGTCAGCTCAGCCACCCTCCGTGATCTAGCCAGATGAGAACGAGGCCTTGTTTTAGCTGGTCTACGGTAGAGACTGTCCAGGTGAGTGGAATTACAGGAGGGGACACGCAGAAAACTGCGTCCTGTAATTACATCACCAAGGCAGCCTAGACCGTAAGTCAGCTAGACGCAGCCAAGCTACCGTCCAGTTCGGCCACCAAGGCCTGGCCACTCAATGAAAATTTGGGAGTTCTATTTATATTATACAATTTTTCTACATTAAATGTAAGATTTTTTACTTAATTAGCAATTTAAGTGTGTTTGTGAATGTTTTTGTGTATGTTTATAAGTGCTCGTTTGTTAGTGTGTTTGTCCACCTCCACGAGAACTGTAACAAGTGTTGAACTTCTTATTTTCATTTGGTTATTTATCCTATATATGTGCAAGACGCGCAGTGGGTTACAAGCGCCGCGCACAATGCAAATATATCATTTCGTCTGATGTTTTTAGGTTATCCTGGGTAATTTACACATATGTTACTGTGCATGATCATTTGTGTAACTATTTATGTATATTTGTACCTAAATAAACTTACACACATTCTTATTTTCACGCTCATTTGTACATTTGTGCAACAGCAGCCTGCGTGGTCACCATCATTCATACACACACAAAACAACGCACGTGCGCACACATACACACACATAACACACACACACACACACACACACACACACACACACACACACACACACACACACACACACACACACACACACACACACACACACACACACACACACACACACACACACACACACACACACACACACACACACACACACACACACACACACACACACACACACACACACACACACACACACACACACACACACACACACACACACACACACACACACACACACACACACACACACACACACACACACACACACACACACACACACACACACACACACACACACACACACACACACACACACACACACACACACACACACACACACACACACACACACACACACACACACACACACACACACACACACACACACACACAGGGAAGGCACTACAATGGATCAGGGAATACTTGTCAGGAAGACAGCAGCGAGTCATGGTACGTGGCGAGGTGTCAGAGTGGGCACCTGTGACCAGCGGGGTCCCGCAGGGGTCAGTCCTAGGACCAGTGCTGTTTCTGGTATTTGTGAACGACATGACGGAAGGAATAGACTCTGAGGTGTCCCTGTTTGCAGATGACGTGAAGTTGATGAGAAGAATTCACTCGATCGAAGACCAGGCAGAACTACAAAGGGATCTGGACAGGCTGCAGACCTGGTCCAGCAATTGGCTCCTGGAGTTCAATCCCACCAAGTGCAAAGTCATGAAGATTGGGGAAGGGCAAAGAAGACCGCAGACGGAGTACAGTCTAGGGGGCCAGAGACTACAAACCTCACTCAAGGAAAAAGATCTTGGGGTGAGTATAACACCAGGCACATCTCCTGAAGCGCATATCAACCAAATAACTGCTGCAGCATATGGGCGCCTGGCAAACCTCAGAACAGCATTCCGACATCTTAATAAGGAATCGTTCACGACCCTGTACACCGTGTACGTTAGGCCCATATTGGAGTATGCGGCACCAGTTTGGAACCCACACCTAGCCAAGCACGTGAAGAAACTAGAGAAAGTGCAAAGGTTTGCAACAAGACTAGTCCCAGAGCTAAGAGGTATGTCCTACGAGGAGAGGTTAAGGGAAATCAACCTGACGACACTGGAGGACAGGAGAGATAGGGGGGACATGATAACGACATACAAAATACTGAGAGGAATTGACAAGGTGGACAAAGACAGGATGTTCCAGAGATTAGACACAGTAACAAGGGGACACAGTTGGAAGCTGAAGACACAGATGAATCACAGGGATGTTAGGAAGTATTTCTTCAGCCACAGAGTAGTCAGTAAGTGGAATAGTTTGGGAAGCGATGTAGTGGAGGCAGGATCCATACATAGCTTTAAGCAGAGGTATGATAAAGCTCACGGCTCAGGGAGAGTGACCTAGTAGCGATCAGTGAAGAGGCGGGGTCAGGAGCTCGGACTCGACCCCCGCAACCTCAACTAGGTGAGTACAACTAGGTGAGTACACACACACACATACACACACATACACACACACACACACACACACACACACACACACACACACACACACACACACACACACACACACACACACACACACACACACACACACACACACACACACACACACACACACACACACACACACACACACACACACACACACACACACACACACACACACACACACACACACACACACACACACACACACACACACACACACACACACACACACACACACACACACACACACACACACACACACACACACACACACACACACACACACACACACACCACACACACACACACACACACACACACACACACACACACACACACACACACACACACACACACACACACACACACACACACACACACACACACACACACACACACACACACACACACACACACACACATACACACACACACACACACACACACACACACACACACACACACACACACACACACACACACACACACACACACACACACACACACACACACACACACACACACACACACACACACACACACACACACACACACACACACACACACACACACACACACACACACACACACACACACACACACACACACACACACACACACACACACACACACACACACACACACACACACACACACACACACACACACACACACACACACACACACACACACACACACACACACACACACACACACACACACACACACACACACACACACACACACACACACACACACACACACACACACACACACACACACACACACACACACACACACACACACACACACACACACATACACACACACACACACACACACACACACACACACACACACACACACACACACACACACACACACACACACACACACACACACACACACACACACACACACACACACACACACACACACACACACACACACACACACACACACACACACACACACACACACACACACACACACACACACACACACACACACACACACACACACACACACACACACACACACACACACACACACACACACACACACACACACACACATACACACACACACACACACACACACACACACACACACACACACACACACACACACACACACACACACACACACACACACACACACACACACACACACACACACACACACACACACATACACACACACACACATTCATATATGCGTTCTCCCTCATGGTTGTTAAAATTATGTTTGTTTTCTCAAAGTAAAATGGAAAAGTTGGAGGCAGAAAATGAGACTTGCTCAATGTTCGAGAAATCAGGAACTTTATATATATTTCTATATTCTGATGGAGAATATTGATTATGCTGTCATATTAATTATGCTGTCATGGTCTGTCGTGTCGTCATATATTATACAATTATTGTTGCTTTGTAATTTACTGCGATATATCATTGTTAACATATATTATACCTTTATGATCTGGCACACAATGTTATTTCTTTATTCTTAATGTTTATACCATAACAAATACTTAATGTTAATGTTTAGGTGAAGTTAACGTGGTATGTGAACATCGTGCAGATCATAACAATTAAAAGTAGTAAACTTCTGTTTGTGAGTAACTGCTAACTTAAAATATTTTCAGTTAGGAAAACTTTCTTAAAAGATGCAGTGATATAATATTAATCAAAAGAAGGATGGGATATAATGATATAAGGATGATCTGGTATATATAAGGATGATATAATATAAGGATGATCTGGTATGGGATATAAGGATGATCTGGTATGAGATATAAGGATGATCTGGTATGGGATATAAGGATGATCTGGTATGAGATATAAGGATGATCTGGTATGAGATATAAGGATGATCTGGTATGGGATATAAGGATGATCTGGTATGAGATATAAGGATGATCTGGTATGGGATATAAGGATGATCTGGTATGAGGTATAAGGATGATCATAACCACAACTCACTATCATCCATCCATAGCCACAACCACAACTTACCATCAAGTCGACACACTGTAAACTATCC
>NW_027196683.1:70000-81680 GCF_038502225.1 Cherax quadricarinatus | reverse complement strand
TGGGGATTAGCGTGGACGGTTACAAAGCATGGCTTGCTTCTGCAGTGTTTTAAAAACTGAGGTTGGAGAGTTGAAGGAGGAGGTCTTGCTTCTCCAGGAGGAGATTAGGAGGCTGAAGGTCCACCTCAATGGGTCTGGGAGAGAGTGTGAGGTGGCTGGAGTTGTGGGGAATGAGACTTCTAGCAGTGAGGTGCAGTCTGTCTCTCGCTGTGAGGAGGCTGTAGTTGGGGAGGTAGCAACGGCTACCAGCAGTGAGGTGCAGCCCAGCACCTGCTACAAGTGGCGAGTGGTTCACAGTAATGGGAGGCGCATCAGAGTAAGGAAAGTTAAGAGTGAAGATCTGAAGGTAGGAAATCGCTTCTCTGTTCTCCAGGATGAATGTACTTCAGTGGCCAGTGAAGGTAAGGGTACTACTGCCCCTGCTAATGAAGGTAAGCGCATTCTTGTGGTTGGTGACTCTCAGGTAAGATATATTGACCGTGCTTTTTGTAATAGGAATAAGAAGATGAGAGATAGAGTGTGCTTCCCTGGAGCTGGTGTTGGGGACATTGTCAACAGGCTGGATAATATCATGTCAGGTAATGGGAACAAGCCCATTATCTGTCTCAGTGCTGGTGGAAATGATGTACAGGTCAGCTATAGATTTCATTAAGTCTAAGGGAGGGATCCCAATCATATGTAGCATCTTGCCTAGAAGGGGAGTAGGAAATGAATGGTTGTCTAGGGCAATTGGTGTAAATTGCTGGCTAGACAGATACTGCAAGGAACTTGCAATCCCATTCATTGACAACTGGAACAACTTTTATGGCAAACATGATATGTATGCAAGGGATGGGGTACATCTCTCTGGGGCAGGGGTGGTAGCACTTGCAAACTCAATTGAGAAGGCCATTGGTGAAATGCCTATGATTTTAAACTGATGGAAGATAGAGGTATGGGTGTGTGTGGGAAACAAGCAGGTTGCAACACTAGGGTTGGAAACAGTAAATGTATAAAAGGCATTCAGCATGAAGTTATAAATAAAGACAATAGATCAGGTCAGCAAACAAAGGGGGACAGCAGAGGGCAGCAAGGGACTAGCTCCCTTAAGGTTTACTATACTAATAGCAGGAGTGTAAGAAATAAGATAGATGAGCTAAGATTAATTGCAAGTGCAGGAAACATAGATATTATTGCTATAACAGAGACCTGGCTCAATCTGAAAGATAGAGAGATGCCCTCTGAATGTCACATACAAGGCTATAAATTATTCCACACTGACAGGGTCAACAGGAAAGGTGGTGGAGTAGCGATGTATGTCAGAGACAATTTAAATTGTTGTGTTAGACAAGATATTAAATTAGAAGCGTCAGCCACTGAATCTGTTTGGTTACAGCTTCTCGAGGGCCGAGAAAAACTAATTTTGGGTGTGATTTACAGGGCCCCAAATCTTGATAGGGAGTGCAGTAAACTTCTATGGGACGAAATTCGTAAGGCATCTACATACGAAAATGTTGTGCTAATGGGAGATTTCAACTATAGACAGATTGACTGGAGCAATTTGACAGGAAATTTAGAGTCAGGTGACTTTCTTGATACGATCCAGGATTGTTTTTTAAAACAGTTTGTGACAGAGCCAACTAGGGGAAATAACCTCCTTGACTTGGTTCTTGCCAGTAGGGAAACACTAATTAATAATCTTGAGGTTAATGATGAGCTTGGGGAAAGTGATCACAAATCACTCAGTTTTAATATATCATGGAATTCCCCTAATAATGGCAATCAAGTCTCCGTCCCTGACTTTCGCTTGGCTGATTTCATAGGACTGAAAAATTACTTAGGTGGGCTGAACTGGAATGACCTGACTAAGGGTCAGGTAGGTGGTGATGGTTGCCGATATGATGCTTTCCAGGGCATAGTTCTAGCTGCTCAGTCAAATTATGTTCCAAATAGGGAAATCAGATCAAACAAAAATGATCCTAAATGGATGAACAATAGATTAAAATATCTGATTGGTCAAAAGAGAGGCATATATAGGCAAATCAAAAGAGGAGAGGGGCAATTAAGAAATCGATATATTCAGTTAAAGAGAGAAATAAAAAAGGGAATTAGAAAAGCAAAAAGAGATTATGAGGTTAAAGTTGCAAGAGAATCGAAGACTAACCCAAAAGGATTCTTTCAGGTATACAGAAGTAAGATCAGGGACAAGATAGGCCCACTCAAAAGTTCCTCGGGTCAGCTCACTGACAGTGATAAGGAAATGTGTAGAATTTTTAACACATACTTCCTCTCAGTTTTTACACAGGAGGATACCAGCGATATTCCAGTAATGATAAATTATGTAGAACAGGACGATAATAAACTGTGCACGATTAGGGTCACAAGTGACATGGTCCTTAGGCAAATAGATAAATTAAAACCTAACAAATCCCCAGGCCCTGATGAACTGTATGCAAGGGTTCTAAAGGAATGTAAAGAGGAGCTTAGCACACCTTTGGCTAATCTTTTCAACATATCACTACAAACTGGCATGGTGCCAGATAAGTGGAAAATGGCAAATGTGATACCTATTTTCAAAACAGGTGACAGGTCCTTAGCTTCGAACTATAGACCAATAAGCCTAACCTCCATAGTGGGAAAATTTATGGAATCAATAATTGCCGAGGCAGTTCGTAGCCACCTTGAAAAGCATAAATTAATCAACGAATCTCAGCATGGTTTTACAAAGGGGCGTTCCTGCCTTACGAATTTATTAACTTTTTTCACTAAGGTATTTGAGGAGGTAGATCATGGTAATGAATATGATATTGTGTATATGGACTTCAGTAAGGCTTTTGACAGGGTCCCACATCAGAGACTATTGAGGAAAATTAAAGCACATGGAATAGGAGGAGAAATTTTTTCCTGGATAGAGGCATGGTTGACAAATAGGCAGCAGAGAGTTTGCATAAATGGGGAGAAATCAGAGTGGGGAAGCGTCACGAGCGGTGTTCCACAGGGGTCAGTGTTGGGCCCCCTGCTGTTCACAATCTACATAAACGACATAGATGAGGGCATAAAGAGCGACATCGGCAAGTTTGCCGATGACACCAAAATAGGCCGTCGAATTCATTCTGACGAGGACATTCGAGCACTCCAGGAAGATTTGAATAGACTGATGCAGTGGTCGGAGAAGTGGCAGATGCAGTTTAATATAGACAAATGCAAAGTTCTAAATGTTGGACAGGACAATAACCATGCCACATATAAACTAAATAATGTAGATCTTAATATTACGGATTGCGAAAAAGATTTAGGAGTTCTGGTTAGCAGTAATCTGAAACCAAGACAACAGTGCATAAGTGTTCGCAATAAAGCTAATAGAATCCTTGGCTTCATATCAAGAAGCATAAATAATAGGAGTCCTCAGGTTGTTCTTCAACTCTATACATCCTTGGTTAGGCCTCATTTAGATTATGCTGCACAGTTTTGGTCACCGTATTACAGAATGGATATAAATTCTCTGGAAAATGTACAAAGGAGGATGACAAAGTTGATCCCATGTATCAGAAACCTTCCCTATGAGGATAGACTAAGGGCCCTGAATCTGCACTCTCTAGAAAGACGTAGAAAGGTAACAACACCTCACTCAGAGAAGGTAGAGAAGGTAACAACACCTCACTCAGAGAAGGTAACAACACCTCACTCAGAGAAGGTAACAACACCTCACTCAGAGGTAACAACACCTCACTCAGAGAAGGTAACAACACCTCACTCAGAGAAGGTAACAACACCTCACTCAGAGAAGGTAACAACATCTCACACAGAGAAGGTAACAACATCTCACTCAGAGAAGGTAACAACATCTCACTCAGAGAAGGTAACAACATCTCACTCAGAGAAGGTAACAACACCTCACTCAGAGAAGGTAACAACACCTCACTCAGAGAAGGTAACAACACCTCACTCAGAGAAGGTAACAACACCTCACTCAGAGAAGGTAACAACACCTCACTCAGAGGTAACAACACCTCACTCAGAGAAGGTAACAACACCTCACTCAGAGAAGGTAACAACACCTCACTCAGAGGTAACAACACCTCACACAGAGAAGGTGACAACACCTCACTCAGAGAAGGTAACAACACCTCACTCAGAGAAGGTAACAACACCTCACTCAGAGAAGGTAACAACACCTCACTCAGAGAACAACACCTCACTCAGAGTAACAACACCTCACTCAGAGAACAACACCTCACTCAGAGTAACAACACCTCACTCAGAGAAGGTAACAACACCTCACTCAGAGGTAACAACACCTCACTCAGAGTAACAACACCTCACTCAGAGAAGGTAACAACATCTCACTCAGAGAAGGTAACAACACCTCACTCAGAGAAGGTAACAACACCTCACTCAGAGAAGGTAACAACACCTCACTCAGAGAAGGTGACAACACCTCACTCAGAGAAGGTAACAACACCTCACTCAGAGAAGACAACACCTCACTCAGAGAAGGTAACAACACCTCACTCAGAGAAGGTAACAACACCTCACTCAGAGAAGGTAACAACACCTCACTCAGAGAAGGTAACAACACCTCACTCAGAGAAGGTAACAACACCTCACTGAGAGAAGGTAACAACACCTCACTCAGAGAAGGTAACAACACCTCACTCAGAGAAGGTAACAACACCTCACTCAGAGAAGGTAACAACACCTCACTCAGAGAAGGTAACAACACCTCACTCAGAGAAGGTAACAACACCTCACTCAGAGAAGGTAACAACACCTCACTCAGAGAAGGTAACAACACCTCACTTAGGGAAGGTAACAACACCTCACTCAGAGGAGGTAACAACACCTCACTTAGGGAAGGTAACAACACCTCACTCAGAGGAGGTAACAACACCTCACTTAGGGAAGGTAACAACACCTCACTCAGAGAAGGTAACAACACCTCACTCAGAGAAGACAACACCTCACACAGAGAAGGTAACAACATCTCACTCAGAGAAGACAACACCTCACTCAGAGAAGACAACACCTCACTCAGAGAAGACAACACCTCACTCAGAGAAGGTGACAACACCTCACACAGAGAAGGTAACAACATCTCACTCAGAGAAGGTGACAACACCTCACTCAGAGAAGGTAACAACACCTCACTCAGAGAAGGTAACAACATCTCACACAGAGAAGGTAACAACACCTCACTCAGAGAAGGTAACAACACCTCACTCAGAGAAGGTAACAACACCTCACTCAGAGAAGGTAACAACACCTCACTCAGAGAAGACAACACCTCACTCAGAGAAGGTAACAACACCTCACTCAGAGAAGGTAACAACACCTCACTCAGAGAAGGTAACAACACCTCACTCAGAGAAGGTAACAACACCTCACTCAGAGAAGGTAACAACACCTCACTCAGAGAAGGTAACAACACCTCACTCAGAGAAGGTAACAACACCTCACTCAGAGAAGACAACACCTCACACAGAGGGTAACAACACCTCACTCAGAGAAGGTAACAACACCTCACTCAGAGAAGGTAACAACACCTCACTCAGAGAACAACACCTCACTCAGAGTAACAACACCTCACTGAGAGAAGGTAACAACACCTCACACAGAGAAGGTAACAACACCTCACTGAGAGAAGGTAACAACACCTCACTGAGAGAAGGTAACAACACCTCACTGAGAGAAGGTAACAACACCTCACTCAGAGAAGGTAACAACACCTCACTCAGAGAAGTAACAACACCTCACTCAGAGAAGGTAACAACACCTCACTCAGAGAAGGTAACAACACCTCACTCAGAGAAGGTAACAACACCTCACTCAGAGAAGTAACAACACCTCACTCAGAGGTAACAACACCTCACTCAGAGAAGGTAACAACACCTCACTCAGAGGTAACAACACCTCACTCAGAGGTAACAACACCTCACTCAGAGGGTAACAACACCTCACTCAGAGAAGACAACACCTCACTCAGAGAAGGTAACAACACCTCACTCAGAGAAGGTAACAACACCTCACTCAGAGAAGGTAACAACACCTCACACAGAGAAGGTAACAACACCTCACACAGAGAAGGTAACAACACCTCACTCAGAGAAGACAACACCTCACTCAGAGAAGGTAACAACACCTCACTCAGAGAAGACAACACCTCACTCAGAGAAGGTAACAACACCTCACTCAGAGAAGAGTAACAACACCTCACTCAGAGAAGGTAACAACACCTCACTCAGAGAAGGTAACAACACCTCACTCAGAGAAGGTAACAACACCTCACTCAGAGAAGGTAACAACACCTCACTCAGAGGTAACAGAGTAACAACACCTCACTCAGAGAAGGTAACAACACCTCACTCAGAGAAGGTAACAACACCTCACTCAGAGAAGGTAACAACACCTCACTCAGAGAAGAAGGTAACAACACCTCACTCAGAGAAGGTAACAACACCTCACTCAGAGGTAACAACACCTCACTCAGAGAAGGTAACAACACCTCACTCAGAGAAGGTAACAACACCTCACTCAGAGAAGGTAACAACACCTCACTCAGAGAAACACCTCAACAACACCTCACTCAGAGAAGGTAACAACACCTCACAACACCTCACTCAGAGGTAACAACACCTCACAACACCTCACACAACACCTCACTCAGATAAGGTAACAACACCTCACTCAGAGAAGGTAACAACACCTCACTCAGAGAAGGTAACAACACCTCACTCAGAGAAGGTAACAACATCTCACTCAGAGAAGGTGACAACACCTCACTCAGAGAAGGTAACAAAACCTCACTCAGAGAAGGTAACAACACCTCACTCAGAGAAGACAACACCTCACTCAGAGAAGGTAACAACACCTCACTCAGAGAAGGTAACAACACCTCACTCAGAGAAGGTAACAACACCTCACTCAGAGAAGACAACACCTCACACAGAGAAGGTAACAACATCTCACTCAGAGAAGGTAACAACACCTCACTCAGAGAAGGTAACAACACCTCACTCAGAGAAGACAACACCTCACACAGAGAAGGTAACAACACCTCACTCAGAGAAGGTAACAACACCTCACTCAGAGAAGGTAACAACATCTCACTCAGAGAAGGTAACAACACCTCACTCAGAGAAGGTAACAACATCTCACTCAGAGAAGGTAACAACACCTCACTCAGAGGTAACAACACATCACTCCGAGGTAACAACACCTCACTCAGAGAAGTAACAACACCTCACTCAGAGAAGGTAACAACACCTCACTCAGAGAAGGTAACAACACCTCACTCAGAGGTAACAACACCTCACTCAGAGGTAACAACACCTCACTCAGAGAAGTAACAACACCTCACTCAGAGAAGGTAACAACACCTCACTCAGAGGTAACAACACCTCACTCAGAGGTAACAACACCTCACTCAGAGGTAACAACACCTCACTCAGAGACAACACCACTCAGAGGTAACAACACACTCAGAGGTAACAACACCTCACTCAGAGAAGTAACAACACCTCACTCAGAGAAGTAACAACACCTCACTCAGAGGTAACAACACCTCACTCAGAGGTAACAACACCTCACTCAGAGAAGTAACAACACCTCACTCAGAGAAGGTAACAACACCTCACTCAGAGAAGGTAACAACACCTCACTCAGAGAAGACAACACCTCACACAGAGAAGAAAACAACACCTCACTCAGAGGTAACAACACCTCACTCAGAGAAGTAACAACACCTCACTCAGAGAAGGTAACAACACCTCACTCAGAGAAGGTAACAACACCTCACACAGAGAAGGTAACAACACCTCACTCAGAGAAGGTAACAACACCTCACTCAGAGAAGGTAACAACACCTCACTCAGAGAAGGTAACAACACCTCACACAGAGAAGGTAACAACACCTCACTCAGAGAAGGTAACAACATCTCACTCAGAGAAGGTAACAACATCTCACTCAGAGAAGACAACACCTCACTCAGAGAAGGTAACAACACCTCACACAGAGAAGGTGACAACATCTCACTCAGAGAAGGTAACAACACCTCACTCAGAGAAGGTAACAACACCTCACTCAGAGACGGTGACAACACCTCACTCAGAGGAGGTAACAACACCTCACTCAGAGGAGGTAACAACACCTCACTTAGGGAAGGTAACAACACCTCACTTAGGGAAGGTAACAACACCTCACTTAGGGAAGGTAACAACACCTCACTCAGAGGAGGTAACAACACCTCACTCAGAGGAGGTAACAACACCTCACTCAGAGGAGGTAACAACACCTCACTCAGAGGAGGTAACAACACCTCACTCAGAGAAGGTAACAACACCTCACTCAGAGGAGGTAACAACACCTCACTCAGAGAAGGTAACAACACCTCACTCAGAGAGCTCCTGGCCCCGCCTCTTCACTGATCGCTACTAGGTCATTCTCCCTGATCCGTGAGCTTTATCATACCTCTGCTTAAAGCTATGTATGGATCCTGCCTCCACTACATCGCTTCCCAAACTATTCCACTTCCTGACTACTCTGTGGCTGAAGAAATACTTCCTAACATCCCTGTGATTCATCTGTGTCTTCAACTTCCAACTGTGTCCCCTTGTTACTGTGTCCCATCTCTGGAACATCCTGTCTTTGTCCACCTTGTCAATTCCTCTCAGTATTTTGTATGTCGTTATCATGTCCCCCCTATCTCTCCTGTCCTCCAGTGTCGTCAGGTTGATTTCCCTTAACCTCTCCTCGTAGGACATACCTCTTAGCTCTGGGACTAGTCTTGTTGCAAACCTTTGCACTTTCTCTAGTTTCTTTACGTGCTTGGCTAGGTGTGGGTTCCAAACTGGTGCCGCATACTCCAATATGGGCCTAACGTACACGGTGTACAGGGTCCTGAACGATTCCTTATTAAGATGTCGGAATGCTGTTCTGAGGTTTGCTAGGCGCCCATATGCTGCAGCAGTTATTTGGTTGATGTGCGCTTCAGGAGATGTGCCTGGTGTTATACTCACCCCAAGATCTTTTTCCTTGAGTGAGGTTTGTAGTCTCTGGCCCCCTAGACTGTACTCCGTCTGCGGTCTTCTTTGCCCTTCCCCAATCTTCATGACTTTGCACTTGGTGGGGTTGAATTCCAGGAGCCAATTGCTGGACCAGGTCTGCAGCCTGTCCAGATCCCTTTGTAGTTCTGCCTGGTCTTCGATCGATTGAATTCTTCTCATCAACCTCACATCATCTGCAAACAGGGACACTTCTGAGATTATTCCTTCCGTCATGTCGTTCACAAATGCCAGAAACAGCACAGGTCCTAGGACTGATCCCTGTGGCACCCCGCTTGTCACAGAAGCTCACTTTGACACCTCACTATGTACCATGACTCCCTGCTGTCTTCCTGACAGGTATTCCCTGATCCATTGTAGGGCCTTACCTGTTATCCCTGCCTGGTCCTCCAGTTTTTGCACTAATCTCTTGTGTGAAACTGCCAAACACCTTCTTGCAGTCCAAGAAAATGCAATCTATCCACCCCCCTCTCTGTCTTACTTCAGTCACCTTGTCATAGAACTACAGTAGGTTTGTGATGCAGGATTTCCCGTCCCTGAATCTGTGCTGTGTGTGTGTCTGTGTGTGTGTGTGTGTGTGTGTGTACTCACCTAGTTGTACTCACCTAGTTGAGGTTGCGGGGGTCGAGTCCGAGCTCCTGGCCCCGCCTCTTCACTGATCGCTACTAGGTCACTCTCCCTGAGCCGTGAGCTTTATCGTACCTCTGCTTAAAGCTATGTATGGATCCTGCCTCCACTACATCGCTTCCCAAACTATTCCACTTACTGACTACTCTGTGGCTGAAGAAATACTTCCTAACATCCCTGTGATTCATCTGTGTCTTTAGCTTCCAACTGTGTCCCCTTGTTACTGTGTCCAATCTCTGGAACATCCTGTTTTTGTCCACCTTGTCAATTCCTCTCAGTATTTTGTATGTCGTTATCATGTCCCCCCTATCTCTCCTGTCCTCCAGTGTCGTCAGGTTGATTTCCCTTAACCTCTCCTCGTAGGACATACCTCTTAGCTCTGGGACTAGTCTTGTTGCAAACCTTTGCACTTTCTCTAGTTTCTTTACGTGCTTGGCTAGGTGTGGGTTCCAAACTGGTGCCGCATACTCCAATATGGGCCTAACGTATACGGTGTACAGGGTCCTGAACGATTCCTTATTAAGATGTCGGAATGCTGTTCTGAGGTTTGCTAGGCGCCCATATGCTGCAGCAGTTATTTGGTTGATGTGCGCTTCAGGAGATGTGCCTGGTGTTATACTCACCCCAAGATCTTTTTCCTTGAGTGAGGTTTGTAGTCTCTGACCCCCTAGACTGTACTCCGTCTGCGGCCTTCTTTGCCCTTCCCCAATCTTCATGACTTTGCACTTGGTGGGATTGAACTCCAGGAGCCAATTGCTGGACCAGTTCTGCAGCCTGTCCAGATCCCTTTGTAGTTCTGCCTGGTCTTCGATCGAGTGTATTCTTCTCATCAACTTCACGTCATCTGCAAACAGGGACACCTCAGAGTCTATTCCTTCCGTCATGTCGTTCACAAATACCAGAAACAGCACTGGTCCTAGGACTGACCCCTGCGGGACCCCGCTGGTCACAGGTGCCCACTCTGACACCTCGCCACGTACCATGACTCGCTGCTGTCTTCCTGACAAGTATTCCCTGATCCATTGTAGTGCCTTCCCTGTTATCCCTGCTTGGTCCTCCAGTTTTTGCACCAATCTCTTGTGTGGAACTGTGTCAAACGCCTTCTTGCAGTCCAAGAAAATGCAATCCACCCACCCCTCTCTCTCTTGTCTTACTGCTGTCACCATGTCATAGAACTCCAGTAGGTTTGTGACACAGGATTTCCCGTCCCTGAAACCATGCTGGCTGCTGTTGATGAGATCATTCCTTTCTAGGTGTTCCACCACTCTTCTCCTGATAATCTTCTCCATGATTTTGCATACTATACATGTCAGTGACACTGGTCTGTAGTTTAATGCTTCATGTCTGTCTCCTTTTTTAAAGATTGGGACTACATTTGCTGTCTTCCATGCCTCAGGCAATCTCCCTGTTTCGATAGATGTATTGAATATTGTTGTTAGGGGTACACATAGCGCCTCTGCTCCCTCTCTCAATACCCATGGGGAGATGTTATCTGGCCCCATTGCCTTTGAGGTATCTAGCTCACTCAGAAGCCTCTTCACTTCTTCCTCGGTTGTGTGCACTGTGTCCAGCACTTGGTGGTGTGCCCCACCTCTCCGTCTTTCTGGAGTCCCTTCTGTCTCCTCTGTGAACACTTCTTTGAATCTCTTGTTGAGTTCTTCACATACTTCCCGGTCATTTCCTGTTGTCTCTCCTCCTTCCTTCCTTAGCCTGATTACCTGGTCCTTGACTGTTGTTTTCCTCCTGATGTGGCTGTACAACAGTTTCGGGTCAGATTTGGCTTTCGCTGCTATGTCATTTTCATATTGTCTTTGGGCCTCCCTTCTTATCTGTGCATATTCATTTCTGGCTCTACGACTGTTCTCCTTATTCTCCTGGGTCCTTTGCCTTCTATATTTCTTCCATTCCCTAGCACACTTGGTTTTTGCCTCCCTGCACCTTTGGGTAAACCATGGGCTCATCCTGGCTTTTTCATTACTCCTGTTACCCTTGGGTACAAACCTCTCCTCAGCCT
>NW_027196683.1:0-65000 GCF_038502225.1 Cherax quadricarinatus | reverse complement strand
ACAAACTGCTAACCACATCTGTCAACAAGGCAGTGTGCAACTACCCAAGAACAGATAATTGTGTCCCTCAGCCCCATCATCGCAGGAATCAGAGGTAGACCCAAGAAAAATTCCAATGAAAACGAGAAAATTTGCTCACAGGTGAGCAAAAAAGTCGAAGGTAACACAGAGGGAGCAATCAGAATAATTACAAGTGATGACACTGTTGCTATCAAAGATGAGGCCACAGCCCAAGCACAAAGAGACAGCGCACCCAACAAGGGACACTATAGTCGTCAACAACAACCCTGAGGAAGACCTCATCACTGGACAACTAATTTTTGCCAGAATCAGAAGTCTACAAGGCATTAGTGTCATTTCTAGCAGGATCTGCATAAGGTTACACTGGAATTCAACCATAACACCTCAAAGAGATTGTAAATCCAGTAATTGGCACATCTGCATCAATTCTTCTTTCTGAGTTAACAACCTTCGTCAACAACTGCCTGGCTGGGCGGAATCAGACTCATTGCTGTTGGTAACACTCTTTGCCATCTCGTTGCCAAAGCAGCAGTAAGAAACATTTGCCTAGAAGCTGCCAGTTTACCCCAGCCACACCAACTGTGTTTAGGGTCTCTCGAGGCAGTGATGACACAGCCCATGTGGGAAGGGACTGACCAGAAGACAAGGCCTTAGTCAAAGTAGCCTTTAGATATGAGTTTAATATGGTAAAAAGACATGTGGTCTTGCCAGCCGTTAGGGATCGGTTCCCCAGTCTTTTTCCCTTCATTTCAGCTGGTGACAGCAAACCTGAAGAGTCCCTGCCACCTTTGATATGAAGAGCTTCAAAAGTATATCAAAGTTTTGAAGACACAGGCAGAAGCTTTGGGTTCATCCTCAATCCCTCCAAGTGTGAAATCATCAAAACAAACCAGGAATTAATCATTACTATGCGAACAATCCTCCCTGTAGTCATTGCTACCACTCCATCCAAGAGCACTCTCTTGGGAGCACCACTGGGTAACTAGGCCATCAACACAGTTCTCAAGGACAAAGTGAATGACCTGAAGAGAATGGAGGAAAGAATACGAGATCTCGATGCCCTTGTCACTGGAAAGATCAGTAACCCACTTTTGGACTCACTCCTGATCAGTCTTTAAGAAGGCACTGAATCCACTCAGGTAACCCTAGTGCCACTGGGAGGTGTAGGGGTGCGCAAAGCAATGCAGGCAGCTCTACCTGCATTTTTGCCTTCATGTTTGACTTCCAGTGGATTAGTCAAGGATACTGTCCCCGAATGATTGAGAGATGAGGTAGGAGTTCAAGATCCCAGGTTCATTGAAGCAGCCATTGGGTGGGACACCCTTGCCAACTCTTCCAGTAGACCAGCTCCTCCCAGAGAGCACAAGCAGTCCCACTGGGACAAACCAATCTTGGAAGAAATTGCCAACACAATGCTCACCAAAGCTTCAGGAAAAGACAAAGTTCGTCTCCTAGTAGACACATGTGCAACTCTTGGGTATCTTTATTAAGGAAACGTTTCGCCACACAGTGGCTTCATCAGTCCATACACAGGAGAAACTTGAAGAACAGGAGGAGAATGAGGTAATCAGTCCCTCAACCTTGAGTCGATGTGGTCAGTCCATCAATCTTGAATAGAATACGGCATATGAGCGGAGAAGCAGCTTATAAACCGTAGGCAGGAGAGGTGCAGCAGTTGTAGGTGGTGTCACATTTGCCCAATGTGGAAGTAGGTCGTGCTTCTCGCTTGCCTAACCCTTGGGCAGACCTAGAACAAATGTGACACCACCTAGAAGTGCACCTGCCTACGGTTTATAAGCTGCTTCTCCGCTCATATGCCGTATTGTATTCAAGATTGATGGACTGACCACATCGACTCAAGGTTGAGGGACTGATTACCTCATTCTCCTCCTGTTCTTCAAGTTTCTCCTGTGTATGGACTGATGTAGCCACTGTGTGGCGAAACGTTTCCTTAATAAAGATACCCAAGAGTTGCACATGTGTCTAATTTATCAACGTCTCGGCTCTGTGAACCATTCATCTAGGTTAAAGCTTCCTTAAAGGCAACTTCGAACCTCATAACTTCATTTAAAATGTTGTAGTGAAAAGAAATTTGCTGAGCATTTAAAAGAGAAGCAATATGATAAGCAGAAGAAAATGACTGAAAGAGTTGGAAGTGAGAGAACACAAAATTAATCCGTGTTTTTATACTTGCAGAGAAAGACAGTTAATGAGGTACGGGAGTATATTGTTGGATAGCTTCGGGAATCGGTATTTTTGATAAGGACCTGCCCTGTATAGGTCAGTAGGCCTTCTGCAGTGTTCCTCCATTCTTATGTTCTTATGTTAAAAAAAAAAAAGCTCCTGAGTTCCATAGCAAGTAACTGGCTGCCACTGACTCTTCTGGAGATTTCTACTTTCTGGGATCAACTTCTAGAAACAGAACCGAATTTTGTGATTCCTTCACGATCAACACTTAGAAATGCACTTTTACCAGCACATACGAGAAAGATGGAGATTGCAAAGAAAGAAAAATTCCAAGATCTCGTCGAATTTATCTGAAATTTGAGTTTCGGACCATTCGCTAGAAGATGTCATTACTTGTGGCAAAAATTCACTTTATAAATTTGTACTAGGAACTGAAGTCAAGAAGAGTTCTTGTTTGTGATATATTTGGAAAAAACACACTGCCTTCAATATAGCAAATGCTTATTAGGTGTTGGTTGACCGTTAAGGTATCATGGGCAAAATAAAGAAAACTGAGACACATGTGCAACATCTGGATATCTTTATTGTAAATGTTTCGCCATCCAGTGACTTTACCAATACAGACTCTAGAACATTGTATACCGTTCTAGTACAAAACAAAACAAAGTTTAAGCAGACAATACCTCATCAATAATTAAGGCTTTTGATGTGCATCTTCCTTGATTTCAATTTGTTGAATCAGAAGACATAACTTACCAGGATCAGCAAGAGGCAGACATCATTAAACAAATCATGAAAGCGGAAAAAGTTCTCATTTTTTTGCCAGCACCTATTAGCTGCTCACACTCAGAAACTTTGTGTAAAAGTAGTTCTCGCTAATCCAGAGGTCCATAATTCCTTTCCATCTTCAGAAATTTAAAAAAATATCTTTTTGTGAATTCAGTCCTAAGGACAATTTCTGGTGCAACATTCCTCGAGGAGAACAGCATTAATTTATAGTTTCTAAACATAACAAGATAGAACAATCACAGATAAAAGTCGTCAAGTCAGTTCTGAAAAGATCAGTACATGTTAACAGCAATATTCCCCCAAAATTCCACCAGCAGAAGCACTGCTGGTGGAATATTGGGGGTGATAGAAGCACTGCTGGTGGAATATTGGGGGTGATAGAAGCACTGCTGCTGGAATATTGGGAGTGATAGAAGCACTGCTGGTGGAACATTGGGGGTGATAGAAGCACTGCTGGTGGAATATTGGGGGTGATAGAAGCACTGCTGCTGGAATATTGGGGGTGATAGAAGCACTGCTGCTGGAATATTGGGGGTGATAGAAGCACTGCTGGTGGAATATTGGGGGTGATAGAAGCACTGCTGCTGGAATAATGGGGGTGATAGAAGCACTGCTGCTGGAATATTGGGGGTGATAGAAGCACTGCTGGTGGAATATTGGGGGTGATAGAAGCACTGCTGCTGGAATATTGGGGGTGATAGAAGCACTGCTGGTGGAATATTGGGGGTGATAGAAGCACTGCTGGTGGAATATTGGGGGTGATAGAAGCACTGCTGGTGGAATATTGGGGGTGATAGAAGCACTGCTGGGGAATATTGGGGGTGATAGAAGCACTGCTGGTGGAATATTGGGGGTGATAGAAGCACTGCTGCTGGAATATTGGGGGTGATAGAAGCACTGCTGCTGGAATATTGGGGGTGATAGAAGCACTGCTGCTGGAATATTGGGGGTGATAGAAGCACTGCTGGTGGAATATTGGGGGTGATAGAAGCACTACTGTTGGAATATTGGGCGTGATAGAAGCACTGCTGGTGGAATATTGGGGGTGATAGAAGCACTGCTGCTGGAATATTGGGGGTGATAAAAGCACTGCTGGTGGAATATTGGGGGTGATAGAAGCACTGCTGGTGGAATATTGGGGGTGATGAAGCACTAGATAGAGCACTGCTGCTGGAATATTGGGGGTGATAGAAGCACTGCTGCTGGAATATTGGGGGTGATAGAAGCACTGCTGGTGGAATATTGGGGGTGATAGAAGCACTGCTGGGGAATATTGGGGGTGATAGAAGCACTGCTGGTGGAATATTGGGGGTGATAGAAGCACTGCTGGTGGAATATTGGGGGTGATAGAAGCACTGCTGGTGGAATATTGGGGGTGATAGAAGCACTGCTGGTGGAATATTGGGGGTGATAGAAGCACTGCTGGTGGAATATTGGGGGTGATAGAAGCACTGCTGGTGGAATATTGGGGGTGATAGAAGCACTGCTGGTGGAATATTGGGGGTGATAGAAGCACTGCTGGTGGAATATTGGGGGTGATAGAAGCACTGCTGCTGGAATATTGGGGGTGATAGAAGCACTGCTGGTGGAATATTGGGGGTGATAGAAGCACTGCTGGTGGAATATTGGGGGTGATAGAAGCACTGCTGCTGGAATATTGGGGGTGATAGAAGCACTGCTGGTGGAATATTGGGGTGATAGAAGCACTGCTGGTGGAATATTGGGGGTGATAGAAGCACTGCTGGTGGAATATTGGGGGTGATAGAAGCACTGCTGCTGGAATATTGGGGGTGATAGAAGCACTGCTGCTGGAATATTGGGGGTGATAGAAGCACTGCTGCTGGAATATTGGGGGTGATAGAAGCACTGCTGCTGGAATATTGGGGGTGATAGAAGCACTGCTGGTGGAATATTGGGGGTGATAGAAGCACTGCTGGTGGAATATTGGGGGTGATAGAAGCACTGCTGGTGGAATATTGGGGGTGATAGAAGCACTGCTGCTGGAATAGAAGGGGGTGATAGAAGCACTGCTGGTGGAATATTGGGGGTGATAGAAGCACTGCTGGTGGAATATTGGGGGTGATAGAAGCACTGCTGGTGGAATATTGGGGGTGATAGAAGCACTGCTGGTGGAATATTGGGGGTGATAGAAGCACTGCTGGTGGAATATTGGGGGTGATAGAAGCACTGCTGGTGGAATATTGGGGGTGATAGAAGCACTGCTGGTGGAATATTGGGAGTGATAGAAGCACTGCTGCTGGAATATTGGGGGTGATAGAAGCACTGCTGGTGGAATATTGGGGGTGATAGAAGCACTGCTGGTGGAATATTGGGGGTGATAGAAGCACTGCTGGTGGAATATTGGGGGTGATAGAAGCACTGCTGGTGGAATATTGGGGGTGATAGAAGCACTGCTGGTGGAATATTGGGGGTGATAGAAGCACTGCTGGTGGAATATTGGGGGTGATAGAAGCACTGCTGGTGGAATACTGGGGGTGATAGAAGCACTGCTGGTGGAATATTGGGGGTGATAGAAGCACTGCTGGTGGAATATTGGGGGTGATAGAAGCACTGCTGGTGGAATATTGGGGGTGATAGAAGCACTGCTGGTGGAATATTGGGGTGATAGAAGCACTGCTGGTAGAATAATGGGGGTGATAGAAGCACTGCTGGTCGAATACTGGGAGTGACAGAAGCACTGCTGGTGGAATACTGGGGGTGACAGAAGCACTGCTGGTGGAATATTGGGGTGATAGAAGCACTGCTGGTAGAATAATGGGGGTGATAGAAGCACTGCTGGTGGAATATTGGAGGTGATAGAAGCACTGCTGGTGGAATATTGGGGGTGATAGAAGCACTGCTGGTGAATTATGGGGGTTGTAGATTTACTGTAAGGCAAGGAGAATTAAAACTTAAAGATTTTGTGACAGTTCTAAATCCATTTAATGAGGGAATGGAACAATCGAAATCAGAGAAAAAGAGTCATAATTCCAAAACTTTGAGCAGTAATTACTGGTCTCCATCAAATCAATGCAGTATTTATTAGATTCTGACCAAAGCTGCTCTTACACTCTTATCAAGTCTTCCATGACTCAGTGTAAGGAAGACAATCCGTTTTTTGAGATGACTGACAAAACAACAGTAGCATCATTATTTGATCCTCGCTTCAGATTGGATTACCTTCCATCAGAAGAAAAAAAAGAAAACAAGTGGTTCGATACCTCAGGATCCTTAACGAAAAAAAAATTAATAATACCGTGACTGGAATAATACATCAATATTTTGCACATAGGAAAAGGAAGGTTACGACGAAGTTTTGGTACGACTTGGCCCATTTACGAGTTTGCTTGTAAATGGTCCAAGTCGACCGAAACGTCGCCTTAAAGTTCTTTCACCTACGTGAGGGTTATTTGTGTATCATGATTCCTCTTGCAAACGAAGCTGAGATTAAGGAAACAGGTTGTAAAATGGTCCTAAAAGTTGAATAATCTGAGTCTAAGCCAAATCTACCCAAGAGGCTCCACCTTCTGTTTCGTTCGTGACTTCTTCAGTGGGAGAAGCAGAAATCATCCACTAATGAACTAGAACAGGTTTAAAAAAAGTAAAAAATAAGTCCTTTTAACCTAACTGTGGTTCACTCGACATAGAACCCTTGGTTCTATCGAAGGGATTCTCCTATATCGATAATCCCAACAAAGACACCAGCTAGAGCTCCTATATCGATAATCCCAACAAAGACACCAGCTAGAGCTCCTATATCGATAATCCCAACAAAGACACCAGCTAGAGCTCCTATATCGATAATCCCAACAAAGACACCAGCTAGAGCTCCTATATCGATAATCCCAACAAAGACACCAGCTAGAGCTCCTATATCGATAATCCCAACAAAGACACCAGCTAGAGCTCCTATATCGATAATCCCAACAAAGACACCAGCTAGAGCTGCTATATCGATAATCCCAACAAAGACACCAGCTAGAGCTCCTATATCGATAATCCCAACAAAGACATCAGCTAGAGCTCCTATATCGATAATCCCAACAAAGACACCAGCTAGAGCTGCTATATCGATAATCCCAACAAAGACACCAGCTAGAGCTCCTATATCGATAATCCCAACAAAGACACCAGCTAGAGCTCCTATATCGATAATCCCAACAAAGACACCAGCTAGAGCTCCTATATCGATAATCCCAACAAAGACACCAGCTAGAGCTGCTATATCGATAATCCCAACAAAGACACCAGCTAGAGCTCCTATATCGATAATCCCAACAAAGACACCAGCTAGAGCTCCTATATCGATAATCCCAACAAAGACACCAGCTAGAGCTCCTATATCGATAATCCCAACAAAGACACCAGCTAGAGCTCCTATATCGATAATCCCAACAAAGACACCAGATAGAGCTCCTATATCGATAATCCCAACAAAGACACCAGATAGAGCTCCTATATCGATAATCCCAACAAAGACACCAGCTAGAGCTCCTATATCGATAATCCCAACAAAGACACCAGCTAGAGCTCCTATATCGATAATCCCAACAAAGACACCAGCTAGAGCTCCTATATCGATAATCCCAACAAAGACACCAGATAGAGCTCCTATATCGATAATCCCAACAAAGACACCAGATAGAGCTCCTATATCGATAATCCCAACAAAGACACCAGCTAGAGCTCCTATATCGATAATCCCAACAAAGACACCAGCTAGAGCTCCTATATCGATAATCCCAACAAAGACACCAGATAGAGCTCCTATATCGATAATCCCAACAAAGACACCAGATAGATCTCCTATATCGATAATCCCAACAAAGACACCAGCTAGAGCTCCTATATCGATAATCCCAACAAAGACACCAGCTAGAGCTCCTATATCGATAATCCCAACAAAGACACCAGCTAGAGCTCCTATATCGATAATCCCAACAAAGACACCAGATAGAGCTCCTATATCGATAATCCCAACAAAGACACCAGCTAGAGCTCCTATATCGATAATCCCAACAAAGACACCAGATAGAGCTCCTATATCGATAATCCCAACAAAGACACCAGCTAGAGCTCCTATATCGATAATCCCAACAAAGACACCAGCTAGAGCTCCTATATCGATAATCCCAACAAAGACACCAGCTAGAGCTCCTATATCGATAATCCCAACAAAGACACCAGCTAGAGCTCCTATATCGATAATCCCAACAAAGACACCAGCTAGAGCTCCTATATCGATAATCCCAACAAAGACACCAGCTAGAGCTGCTATATCGATAATCCCAACAAAGACACCAGATAGAGCTCCTATATCGATAATCCCAACAAAGACACCAGCTAGAGCTCCTATATCGATAATCCCAACAAAGACACCAGCTAGAGCTCCTATATCGATAATCCCAACAAAGACACCAGATAGAGCTCCTATATCGATAATCCCAACAAAGACACCAGCTAGAGCTCCTATATCGATAATCCCAACAAAGACACCAGCTAGAGCTCCTATATCGATAATCCCAACAAAGACACCAGCTAGAGCTCCTATATCGATAATCCCAACAAAGACACCAGCTAGAGCTCCTATATCGATAATCCCAACAAAGACACCAGCTAGAGCTCCTATATCGATAATCCCAACAAAGACACCAGCTAGAGCTCCTATATCGATAATCCCAACAAAGACACCAGCTAGAGCTCCTATATCGATAATCCCAACAAAGACACCAGCTAGAGCTCCTATATCGATAATCCCAACAAAGACACCAGCTAGAGCTCCTATATCGATAATCCCAACAAAGACACCAGCTAGAGCTGCTATATCGATAATCCCAACAAAGACACCAGATAGAGCTCCTATATCGATAATCCCAACAAAGACACCAGCTAGAGCTCCTATATCGATAATCCCAACAAAGACACCAGCTAGAGCTCCTATATCGATAAGCCCAACAAAGACACCAGCTAGAGCTCCTATATCGATAATCCCAACAAAGACACCAGCTAGAGCTCCTATATCGATAATCCCAACAAAGACACCAGCTAGAGCTGCTATATCGATAATCCCAACAAAGACACCAGATAGAGCTCCTATATCGATAATCCCAACAAAGACACCAGCTAGAGCTCCTATATCGATAATCCCAACAAAGACACCAGCTAGAGCTCCTATATCGATAATCCCAACAAAGACACCAGCTAGAGCTCCTATATCGATAATCCCAACAAAGACACCAGCTAGAGCTCCTATATCGATAATCCCAACAAAGACACCAGCTAGAGCTCCTATATCGATAATCCCAACAAAGACACCAGCTAGAGCTCCTATATCGATAATCCCAACAAAGACACCAGCTAGAGCTCCTATATCGATAATCCCAACAAAGACACCAGCTAGAGCTCCTATATCGATAATCCCAACAAAGACACCAGCTAGAGCTCCTATATCGATAATCCCAACAAAGACACCAGCTAGAGCTCCTATATCGATAATCCCAACAAAGACACCAGCTAGAGCTCCTATATCGATAATCCCAACAAAGACACCAGCTAGAGCTCCTACATCGATAATCCCAACAAAGACACCAGCTAGAGCTGCTATATCGATAATCCCAACAAAGACACCAGATAGAGCTCCTATATCGATAATCCCAACAAAGACACCAGCTAGAGCTCCTATATCGATAATCCCAACAAAGACACCAGCTAGAGCTCCTATATCGATAATCCCAACAAAGACACCAGCTAGAGCTCCTATATCGATAATCCCAACAAAGACACCAGCTAGAGCTCCTATATCGATAATCCCAACAAAGACACCAGCTAGAGCTCCTATATCGATAATCCCAACAAAGACACCAGCTAGAGCTCCTATATCGATAATCCCAACAAAGACACCAGCTAGAGCTCCTATATCGATAATCCCAACAAAGACACCAGCTAGAGCTCCTATATCGATAATCCCAACAAAGACACCAGCTAGAGCTCCTATATCGATAATCCCAACAAAGACACCAGCTAGAGCTCCTATATCGATAATCCCAACAAAGACACCAGCTAGAGCTCCTATATCGATAATCCCAACAAAGACACCAGCTAGAGCTCCTATATCGATAATCCCAACAAAGACACCAGCTAGAGCTCCTATATCGATAATCCCAACAAAGACACCAGCTAGAGCTCCTATATCGATAATCCAACAAAGACACCAGCTAGAGCTCCTATATCGATAATCCCAACAAAGACACCAGCTAGAGCTCCTATATCGATAATCCCAACAAAGACACCAGCTAGAGCTCCTATATCGATAATCCCAACAAAGACACCAGCTAGAGCTCCTATATCGATAATCCCAACAAAGACACCAGCTAGAGCTGCTATATCGATAATCCCAACAAAGACACCAGCTAGAGCTCCTATATCGATAATCCCAACAAAGACACCAGCTAGAGCTCCTATATCGATAATCCCAACAAAGACACCAGCTAGAGCTCCTATATCGATAATCCCAACAAAGACACCAGCTAGAGCTCCTATATCGATAATCCCAACAAAGACACCAGCTAGAGCTCCTATATCGATAATCCCAACAAAGACACCAGCTAGAGAAAGGATACCATTCTTAACTTACCATAAAAGAAAACACTAGGTAATGTTATGGTATATTGGGATATTCTTGGCAATCTTAGGTTATTATGACGGGAAATCATTGGTATCCTCATACATTTATACCTTCGATATATCTTTGATGAGTTTCGAGAGATTTTTTTACTCCCGGAGCCAGGCCATGGGCCAGGCTCGTCTGGTGCTAGTCTGGTCAACCAGGCTGTTGCTGTTTGTGGTTCACAGCCCCACATATCCAATACAGCCTGATTGATCTGGCACTTGATGAAGATACTTGTCCAGTTTCCTTTTGAGGGTATTACGTTGTAGATATTATCTTGAAGATATTATCTTGAAGGCCTTATCTTGGAGGTATTATCTTGAAGATATTATCTTGGAGGTATTATCTTGAAGATATTATCTTAAAGATATTATCTTGTAGATATTATCTTGAAGGTATTATCTTGAAGGTATTATCTTGAAGGTATTATCTTGAAGGTATTATCTTGAAGATATTATCTTGAAGGTATTATCTTGAAGATATTATCTTGAAGGTATTATGTTGATGATATTATCTTAAAGATATTATCTTGTAGATATTATCTTGAAGGTATTATCTTGAAGGTATTATCTTGAAGGCCTTATCTTGGAGGTATTATCTTGAAGATATTATCTTAAATATATTATCTTGTAGATATTATCTTGAAGGTATTATCTTGAAGGTATTATCTTGAAGGCCTTATCTTGGAGGTATTATCTTGAAGATATTATCTTAAAGATATTATCTTGTAGATATTATCTTGAAGGTATTATGTTGATGATATTATCTTGAAGATATTATCTTGAAGATATTATCTTGTAGATATTATCTTGAAGGTATTATGTTGATGATATTATCTTGAAGATATTATCTTGAAGGTATTATCTTGAAGATATTATCTTGAAGGTATTATCTTGAAGATATTATCTTGAAGGTATTATGTTGAAGGTATTATCTTGAAGGCCTTATCTTGGAGGTATTATCTTGAAGATATTATCTTGAAGGTATTATCTTGTAGATATTATCTTAAAGATATTATCTTGAAGGTATTATCTTGAAGGTATTATCTTGAAGGTATTATCTTTAAGGTACTATTTTGAAGATATTATCCTGAAGATATTTTCTTGACGATATTATCTTGAAGGTATTATCTTGATGGTATTATCTTGAAGATATTATCTTGAAGGTATTATCTTGAAGATATTATCTTGAAGGTATTCTCTTGGGATACTTGTGGTATACTCATGGTATTATCTAGGGAAATTCGTTGTATACTCATGGTATTACCTTAAGTTACTCGTTGTATATAAAAAAATCTCTTATATACAAAGGTTTATCAAGGAAGTTTCATTGTATAATCAAGGTATCTTCGAGGCGTCTTTCATGGGTGTTTGTTATCTCATACATTTTATCCTAAAGAAATCTTTAAATGCATTATAATTTCCTTTAAATTTCCAAAGTCGGGATATAAACATCAAAGTTCTTAGGAAAAAATTAGCAAAATCTTTGTTGTTTCAAGCATTAATTAGAACTTTTCTATCTGACAATCACTGGAGATTTGGGGTCCCAGTTTGCAGCACTTCCTGTGGACACCTGGCAAATTCCTCCTCCAAGTCTGAACTGAACTTTACACAACTTGCATATTAAATATCCCAAGCAGAATTATTTAGTGATAGCCACTTCCTGCTCTGACTCGCCAGGTCTCTCTATTTCTCTCTCTCTCTCTCTCTCTCTCTCTCTCTCTCTCTCTCTCTCTCTCTCTCTCTCTCTCTCTCTCTCACACACACACACACACACTTTACAGAGGGTCTTATAAGGTTAGGTTAAGGGCTCCTAACTTTATTTACAAGCTGAAAATTGTTACTTACATCAGCTCATTTAAAAGATTTTTTATTTTTATGAGACATACATATGAAGAACAGGATGAAGTTGGAGCCCTCGTGGAGCCAGCATTTTCATTTGATCAACTGACTGTTTTTCGTTGATATCATTATGCTGTACGAACATGTTCCAGACTCGAGTCATCCTATGAATAAATGATCTCAAATGAAGTGATGTTCTGGAGAAGAGTACAATCAGAGTGAAGTTGCTGCTTGTTGCCCGTCTTGTGGTGTAGAAGCTCCCTTCTCGCTGTCCTTGGTGTAGAACCAAATGGTGTATTTTAAAAATGTTGGCCTCGTACATAACAGTAAGGCCTCCCACTTCCCTCCTGTGTTGAAGGCTCTGCCGAAATGGCAAATCAATCAAGGATGGGTCCAGGCGAGAGATGAGGCGTCTTTCTCCGTTCTCTACTTTGTCAAGGAGTCACAGATGAGATAGAGGGCAGGCAAGCCAAGAAAGTGAAGCATACTCAAGTTATGAGCGTATTCGTGCCTCGTACAGAAACTTGCATCCTCTACCGCAGAGCAGGTGTGAGAAGCGTCTAAGTGCTGTAAGTTTCCTGGCCGTCAAGTTTGCAAGATTTACAGTGTAGTTCCTCTTGGTCAGTTTGGAGTCAAATTTCACTCCAATGGTAATCAACTTCGTCCCCAGGTACCAACACTTCCCCATCATGGTGCCTAGAGACCATCATTATTTGTGTTTTCTCAGGAGCAAATGTTACCTGCCATCGGTTCCCCATGCTGATATAGCTGTTACCTGGTTATTAATGTAACTTAGAGCAGTTGACATTTCTTCCCTATGATAAATAAATGTCAAAGTGCAATCATCTGCATATGCATGTGATTCTAGGATGAGGTGAAGGTTATTGAAGTAAACATTCCCTAAGAATGGCCCAAGCACACATACCTGTGGATCAATTTGCCTCAGTGTTACTGACTGTGTCCAACTAAAAACTATACTTAGAGATCTATCTTGAAGGTAATCACTGAGGAGACACAGTGTAGAGCCTGCAATTCCCAGTGCTTGCAGTTTTGCCGAAAATCCATGGTGCCAAACACGGTCGAAAGCACCAGCAATGTCCAGTGCTACTACAAAGCTGACTTTGAAGTCATCCAGTAATTAGTGCCACTTAGTGGAGAGGTTTAACAACAGATCAGCAGCAGAGTAATCTTTTCTGAAGCCTTACTGACGATCACAAAGAAGTGAATGGTAGTCGAAAAATTCTGTCGTTCGCCGTGATTGCCAGTGATTGACAGGAGTGACACTGGTCTGTAGTTGCTAATTTCCGCTCTGCTCTTCTTGTCGTGAACAGGAACTACTCTTTGTACATAGAAGGCCATTTACACTGTGCTAGGCAGTGCTGATAGACGCAAGTTAGAGGTGCTGCTAGCTGGTCTGCATATCTACCCAGCAATCTTGGACTCAACTTGTCTGGGCCCACAGCTTTTTTCATGGTCCAGCGAATCAAGAAGATACACTTCCTCCTGTCTTATTATCACCAACAGCTTCAACACAGTTCTTGTAGCTATGCAAGTAGGGTCCCTCGCTAGATGTGGAATTTGCATATTGGCAACAAAGTGCTCGGAAAAGTGGTCAACTTTTTCCTGACTACTAGAAGAGTTGGTCCCATCCTATCGATTTAGAGGCGGAGAAAGTTCATCAGGCAGATAACCATGTCTGTCCTTGACCAAGGACCACCAGGTTTTGGAGCCCAATCTACCTGAAGCCAGCTTTCTTTTTATGTCTGCCTCCAATTTGGAGATGGCCCACTTTTGAACTTCAACAGATTTGTATGAACGCGTTAAGAAAGGAGTTAAAAGAGACAAGTGCATCTAGAGTGTGAACAACGTAACTCTTACGAAGGGAATCACTGTAACTGGTTAGCCGGACTTGATTCCTGGAGCTGGGAAGGACAGTGCCAGTTCTCTGAAGTAAGGACTGATAGGAGTAACGTTATTGTGATGTCTGCCCATTTCTGACATCGCAGTCAGAATTCCAAGCACTTTTATTGTCTCTGTCACCATACCTATCAACCATGCTCATTAAAGCTGCTGGTCACCTATTCACTTCATGTCAAAAATTCTTTGACCTACTCAATATGAATTAGTGTATGCTCTCGTAGATATACACCTCACGGTGTATACATCATGTTACAAAAACTGTCATGTACGAGAGATGTACTAAACATAGTTATACCTGACACATTATTCATAGTTCCTTCCCCACCACCATTACAAAAAAACATCCTCCCTATTAAGTGAAAAACAATTAATATCACGTATAGATCTCTTTTAACATTTCCTCTGAGAGTTTATTACTTCCCATTAACGGATTTATTATCAATTTATAGAACAAAAATGCACAATACCGTGACTGGAACAATATACAAATAACCCGCACATAGGAGAGAGAGGCTTATGACGACATTCTGGTCCGACTTTGACCATTTACAAAGTAAATTTGTAAATGGTGCAAGTTGAGCCGAAGCGTCTTGGTAAGCTTCTCTCTCCTGTGTGCGGGTTATTTGTGTATAATGATTATCATAACAACAATAAATATACCTGTATGATACAAAAAATTCCAACAGCCGGATCATCTTATCACCCAGTCATAGACTGGTAAATCAAAACTTCAGTGTACGCACCCAGACACACTCACACAAAGATTTATTCTGTGCTAAGATAATACTCTAACATATTTTTCTTTGTACTTGTTAATCCTGTATTTTGCGATTATTATATTCATTACATAATCAATAACAAATATTTTTAATGAAAGCAAACTGATGTCACTCGCTGTAAACAGCGATTCTCCTACGACGAAACGAATGTATGGTAAACAATACCGACAAACTGATAAGGCACTTGTACAACAGTTGCGTAAGTTTATTCCGAATCGTCGTCTACACAGTAGGCTTCTTCAGTCGAGTTACCTACCAGTGCGGCCTGAAGCAGCACTGGTATGGGACAAGAATAGTCTGTTTTATTAATAAATGAATATATATAAATGTATGTATGTATGCATATATCATTCTAAAATTCATTGGTAGTATACACAGACTTTGCAAAAGCCTTCGACAAGTGTGGCCATGGTGTAATAGAGCACAAAATGCGTGATAAAGGAATAACAGGAAAAGTTGGTAGATGGATCTATAACTTCCTGACAAATAGAACACAAAGAGTAAAAGTAAACAAAGTGTGAGGCAAATACGGTAAAAAGCTCTGTTCCACAAGGCACAATACTCTCTCCCATTCTATTCCTCATCTTCATATCTGACATAGACAGAGATGTAAGCCATAGCTCCGTGTCTTCCTTTGCGGATGACACTCGCATTTTTTTTTTTTTTTTTTTTTTTATTCGCCGGTATTCTCCCGGCCCGGGTCTTTTCCAAGTAGTGGTGACCCGGCCTTGGCTCCCTATCTGGGGAGTGTCTCGAGACTTAAGTCTCCCATGGGAGGAGGTACAGTACCTCCTCATCTTTGGGACCAACTGTCCCCAGGCCTAGCCACATTCCCCGCCCTCACGGGGCTCGTAGAGAGAAGCTAGGCCTCTGGTCTGCCATCTACCCCGCCTCAAATGGGCTCGTGGGGATGGCAGTCTTATGAGCTGCAGATGGTAACAAGCTCAGAGTCTGGGGACACACTCGCATTACCATGACAGTGACCTCCATCGAAGACACTGCGGACATCAACCGGACATCAACCAAATCTTCAAAAAGGCCACTCAAAACAATATGAAGTTCAATGAAGATGTCATCAATTATAGAACATTAACTGTAACAATGGCAGAGAATATCGAAAATGTTCTACGAAAAATACCATAGATAATAATATTAAACGCAGTTCAACAAAATCA
The DNA here is from genome assembly GCF_038502225.1 of Cherax quadricarinatus. Classification (NCBI taxonomy): domain Eukaryota; kingdom Metazoa; phylum Arthropoda; class Malacostraca; order Decapoda; family Parastacidae; genus Cherax; species Cherax quadricarinatus. The sequence continues at coordinate 48,622 of NW_027196683.1, read as the reverse complement.
CAGTTTATATGAAGAAATGTTGTAAAAATGCCACAGATTATATGAAAGAAATTACAACAATGAGAAAGTTTGTAGGAAATAATCTGCGCTGGTACTATTGATTACAGGAAACGTAATGTAATATATATATATATATATATATATATATATATATATATATATATATATATATATATGTCGTGCCGAATAGGCAGAACTTGCGATCTTGGCTTAAATAGCAACGTTCATTTTGCCATATAGGACAAGTGAAAATTTGTGTATGCAATAATTTCGCCAAAATTATTCTGAACCTAACGAAAAAAAGATATTTCACTGTGTTTGTTTAGTATTAAATTATTGTAAACAAATCTAAAATATATTTAGTTGGGTTAGGCTAAAATAAATTGCGCTTGTTATAATAAGGTTAGGTAAGTTTTCTAAGTTCCTTTTGGTGCAAAATTATAAATTTTTACATCAACATTAATGAAAAAAATATATCTTTAAACGTATAAGAGAAAATTTTAGAAAGGACTTAATTTTAAATGAGTTCTTGCTAATTGACCAGTTTTACATATTCGGCACGACATATATATATATATATATATATATATATATATATATATATATATATATATATATATATATATATATATATATATATATATATATATATATATATATATATATATATATATATATATATATATATATATATATATATATATATATATATATATATATATATATATATATATATATATATATATATATATATATATATATATATATATATATATATATATATATATATATATATATATATATATATATATATATATATATATATATATATATATATATATATATATATATATATATATATATATATATATATATATATATATATATATATATATATATATATATATATATATATATATATATATATATATATATATATATATATATATATATATATATATATATATATATATATATATATATATATATATATATATATATATATATATATATATATATATATATATATATATATATATATATATATATATATATATATATATATATATATTCCTACAGGATGATACCATGTATCTGCTACAGGCTACAACAGGATGATACCATGTATCTCCTAAAGGCTCCTACAGGAAGATACTATGTATCTGCTACAGGCTCCTACAGGATGATACTATGTATCTGCTACAGGCTCCTTCAGGATGATACCATGTATCTCCTAAAGGCTCCTACAGGATGATACTATGTATCTGCTACAGGCTCGTACAGGATGATACCATGTATCTCCTAAAGGCTCCTACAGGATGATACTATGTATCTGCTACAGGCTCCTACAGGATGATACTATGTATCTGCTACAGGCTCCTACAGGATGATACCATGTATCTGCTACAGGCTCCTACAGGATGATACCATGTATCTGCTACAGGCTCCTACAGGATGATACTATGTATCTGCTACAGGCTCCTACAGGATGATACCATGTATCTGCTACAGGCTCCTACAGGATGATACTATGTATCTGCTACAGGCTCCTACAGGATGATACTATGTATCTGCTACAGGATCCTACAGGATGATACCATGTATCTGCTACAGGCTCCTACAGGATGATACTATGTATCTGCTACAGGCTCCTACAGGATGATACCATGTATCTGCTACAGGCTCCTACAGGATGATACTATGTTTCTGCTACAGGCTCCTACAGGATGATACTATGTATCTGCTACAGGCTCCTACAGGATGATACTATGTATCTGCTACAGGCTCCTACAGGATGATACTATGTATCTGCTACAGGCTCCTACAGGATGATACTATGTATCTGCTACAGGCTCCTACAGGATGATACCATGTATCTGCTACAGGCTCCTACAGGATGATACTATGTATCTGCTACAGGCTCCTACAGGATGATACCATGTATCTGCTACAGGCTCCTACAGGATGATACTATGTTTCTGCTACAGGCTCCTACAGGATGATACTATGTATCTGCTACAGGCTCCTACAGGATGATACCATGTATCTGCTACAGGCTCCTACAGGATGATACTATGTTTCTGCTACAGGCTCCTACAGGATGATACTATGTATCTGCTACAGGCTCCTACAGGATGATACCATGTATCTGCTACAGGCTCCTACAGGATGATACTATGTTTCTGCTACAGGCTCCTACAGGATGATACTATGTATCTGCTACAGGCTCCTACAGGATGATACCATGTATCTGCTACAGGCTCCTACAGGATGATACTATGTTTCTGCTACAGGCTCCTACAGGATGATACTATGTTTCTGCTACAGGCTCCTACAGGATGATACTATGTATCTGCTACAGGCTCCTACAGGATGATACCATGTATCTGCTACAGGCTCCTACAGGATGATACTATGTTTCTGCTACAGGCTCCTACAGGATGATACTATGTATCTGCTACAGGCTCCTACAGGATGATACCATGTATCTGCTACAGGCTCCTACAGGATGATACTATGTTTCTGCTACAGGCTCCTACAGGATGATACTATGTATCTGCTACAGGCTCCTACAGGATGATACCATGTATCTGCCACAGGCTCCTACAGGATGATACTATGTTTCTGCTACAGGCTCCTACAGGATGATACTATGTATCTGCTACAGGCTCCTACAGGATGATACCATGTATCTGCTACAGGCTCCTACAGGATGATACTATGTTTCTGCTACAGGCTCCTACAGGATGATACTATGTATCTGCTACAGGCTCCTACAGGATGATACCATGTATCTGCTACAGGCTCCTACAGGATGATACTATGTATCTGCTACAGGCTCCTACAGGATGATACTATGTATCTGCTACAGGCTCCTACAGGATGATACCATGCATCTGCTACAGGCTCGTACAGGATGATACCATGTATCTGCTACAGGCTCCTACAGGATGATACCATGTATCTGCTACAGGCTCCTACAGGATGATACCATGTATCTGCTACAGGCTCCTACAGGATGATACTATGTATCTGCTACAGGCTCCTACAGGATGATACCATGTATCTGCTACAGGCTCCTACAGGATGATACTATGTATCTGCTACAGGCTCCTACAGGATGATACTATGTATCTGCTACAGGCTCCTACAGGATGATACCATGTATCTGCTACAGGCTCCTACAGGATGATACTATGTATCTGCTACAGGCTCCTACAGGATGATACTATGTATCTGCTACAGGCTCCTACAGGATGATACCATGTATCTGCTACAGGCTCGTACAGGATGATACCATGTATCTGCTACAGGCTCCTACAGGATGATACCATGTATCTGCTACAGGCTCCTACAGGATGATACCATGTATCTGCTACAGGCTCCTACAGGATGATACCATGTATCTGCTACAGGCTCCTACAGGATGATACCATGTATCTGCTACAGGCTCCTACAGGATGATACCATGTATCTGCTACAGGCTCCTACAGGATGATACCATGTATCTGCTACAGGCTCCTACAGGATGATACCATGTATCTGCTACAGGCTCCTACAGGATGATACCATGTATCTGCTACAGGCTCCTACAGGATGATACCATGTATCTGCTACAGGCTCCTACAGGATGATACCATGTATCTGCTACAGGCTCCTACAGGATGATACCATGTATCTGCTACAGGCTCCTACAGGATGATACCATGTATCTGCTACAGGCTCCTACAGGATGATACCATGTATCTGCTAGAGGCTCCTACAGGATGATACCATGTATCTGCTACAGGCTCCTACAAGATGATACCATGTATATGCTACAGGCTCCTACAGGATGATACCATGTATCTGCTACATGCTCCTACAGGATGATACCATGTATCTGCTACGGGCTCCTACATTATGATACCATGTATCTGCTACAGGCTCCTACAGGATGATACCATGCATATGCTACAGGCTCCTACAGGATGATACCATGTATCTGCTACAGGCTCCTACAGGATGATGCCATGTATCTGCTACAGGCTTCTACAGAATGATACCATGTATCTCCTACAGGCTCCTACAGGATGATACCATGTATCTGCTACAGGCCCCTACAGGATGATACCATGTATCTGCTACAGGCTCCTACAGGATGATACCATGTAATGCTACAGGCTCCTACAGGATGATACAATGTATCTGCTACAGGCTCCTACAGGATGACATCATGTATCTGCTACAGGCTCCTACAGGATGATACCATGTATCTGCTACAGGCTCCTACAGGATGATACCATGATCTGCTACAGGCTCCTACAGGATGATGTCATGTATCTGCTACAGGCTCCTACAGGATGATACCATGTATTTGCTACAGGCTCCAACAGGATGATACCATGTATCTGCTACAGGCTTCTACAGGATGATACCATGTATCTGCTACAGGCTCCTACAGGATGATACCATGTACCTGCTACAGGCTCCTACAGGATGATAATATGTATCTGCTAAAGGCTCCTACAGGATGACACAATGTATCTGCTACACGCTCCTACAGGATGACACCATGTATCTGCTACAGGCTCCTACAGGATGATACCATGTATCTGCTACAGGCTAATACAGGATGATACCATGCATATGCTACAGGCTCCTACAGGATGATACCATGTATCTGCTACAGGCTCCTACAGGATGATGCCATGTATCTGCTACAGGCTTCTACAGGATGATACCATGTATCTCCTACAGGCTCCTACAGGATGAAACCATGTATCTGCTACAGGCTCTTACAGGATGATCCCATGTATCTGCTACAGGCCCTTACAGGATGATACCATGTAATGCTACAGGCTCCTACAGGATGACACAATGTATCTGCTGCAGGCTCCTACAGGATGATACCATGTATCTGATACAGGCTCCTACAGGATGATACCATGTATCTGCTACAGGCTCCTTCAGGATGATGCCATGTATCTGCTACAGGCTTCTACAGGATGATACCATGTATCTCCTACAGGCTCCTACAGGATGAAACCATGTATCTGCTACAGGCTCTTACAGGATGATCCCATGTACCTGCTACAGGTTCCTACAGGATGATACCATGTAATGCTACAGGCTCCTACAGGATGATACAATGTATCTGCTACAGGCTCCTACAGGATGATACCATGTATCTGCTACAGGCTAATACAGGATGAAACCATGCATATGCTACAGGCTCCTACAGGATGAAACCATGTATCTGCTACAGGCTCTTACAGGATGATACCATGTATCTGCTACAGGTTCCTACAGGATGATACCATGTAATGCTACAGGCTCCTACAGGATGATACAATGTATCTGCTGCAGGCTCCTACAAGATGACATCATGTATCTGCTACAGGCTCCTACAGGATGATACCATGTGTCTGCTACAGGCCCCTACAGGATGATATCATGTATCTGCTACAGAATCCTACAGCATGATACCATGTATCTGCTACAGGCCCCAACAGGATGATACCATGTATCTGCTACAGGCTCCTACAGGATTATGCCATGTATTTGCTACAGGCTCCTACAGGATATCATGTATCTGCTACAGGCTCCTACAGGATGATACCATGTATCTGCTACAGGCTCCTACAGGATGATACTGCGTATCTGCTACAGGCTCCAACAGGATGATTCCATGTATCTTCTACAGGCTCCTACAGGATGAAACCATGTATCTGCTACAAGCTCTTACAGGATGATGCCATGTATCTGCTACAGGCTCCTACAGGATGATACCATGTAATGCTACAGGCTCCTACAGGATGATACAATGTATCAGCTGCAGGCTCCTACAGGATGACATCATGTATCTGCTACATGCTCCTACAGGATGATACCATGTATCTGCTACAGCCTCCTACAGGATGATACCATGTATCTGCTACAGGCTCCTACAGGATGATACCATGCATATGCTACAGGATCCTACAGGATGATACCATGTATCTGCTACAGGCTCCTACAGGATGATGCCATGTATCTGCTACAGGCTTCTACAAGATGATACAATATATCTCCTACAGGCTCCTACAGGATGATACCATGTATCTCCTACAGGCTCCTACAGGATGATAATATGTAATGCTGCAGGCTCCTACAGGATGATACAAAGTATCTGCTACAGGCTCCTACAGGATGATACAATGTATCTGCTGCAGGCTCCTACAGGATGACATCATGTATCTGATAGAGGCTCATACAGGATGATACCATGTATCTGCTACAGGCTCCTACTGGATGATACCATGTATCTGCTACAGGCTCCTACAGGATGATACCATGTATCTGCTACAGGCTCCTACAGGATGATACCATGTATCTGCTACAGGCTCATACAGGACGAAACCATGTATCTGCTACAGGCTCCTAGAGGATGATACCATGTATCTGCTACACGCTCCTACAGGACGATACCATGTATCTGCTATAGGCTCCTACAGGATGATACCATGTATCTGCTACAGGCTCCTACAGGATGATACCATGCATATGCTACAGGCTCTTACAGGATGATACCATGTATCTGCTACAGGCTCATACAGGATGATGCCATGTATCTGCTACAAGCTTCTACAAGATGATACCATGTATCTCCTACAGGCTCCTACAGGAAGACACCATGTATCTGCTACAGGCTCTTACAGGATAATACCATGTATCTGCTAAAGGCTCCTACAGGATGATATCATGAAATGCTACAGGCTCCTACAGGATGATACAATGTATCTACTACAGGCTAATACAGGTTGACATCATGTATCTGCTACATGCTCCTACAGGATGATACCATATACCTGCTACAGGCTCCTACAGGTTGATATCATGTATCTGCTAAAGGCTCCTACATGATGATACTATGTATCCGCTACAGGCTCCTACAGGATGATACCATGTATCTGCTACAGGCTCCTCCAGGATGATACCATGTATCTGCTACAGGCTCCTACAGGATGATACCATGTATCTGCTACAGGCTTCTACAGGATGATACCATGTATCTGCTAGAGGCTCCTACAGGATGATACCATGTATCTGCTACAGGCTCCTACAGGATGATACCATGTATCTGCTACAGGCTCCTACAGGATGATTCCATGTATCTGCTACAGGCTCCTACAAGATGATACCATGTATCTGCTACAGGCTCCTACAGGATGATACCACGTATCTGCTACATGCTCCTACAGGATGATACCATGTATCTGCTACAGGCTCCTACAGGATGATACCATGTATCTGCTACAGGCTCCAACAGGATGATACCATGCATATGCTACAGACTCCTACAGGATGATACCATGTATCTGCTACAGGCTCCTACAGGATGATGCCATGTATCTGCTACAGGCTTCTACAGGATGATACCATGTATCTCCTACAGGCTCCTACAGGATGATACTATGTATCTGCTACAGGCTCCTACAGGATGATACAATGTATCTGCTACAGGCTCCTACAGGATGATACCATGTAATGCTACAGGCTCCTACAGGATGATACAATGTATCTGCTACAGGCTCCTACAGGATGACATCATGTATCTGCTACAGGCTCCTACAGGATGATACCATGTATCTGCTACAGGCTCCTACAGGATGATACCATGTATCTGCTACAGGCTCCTAAAGGATGATACCATGTATCTGCTACAGGCTCCTACAGGATGATACCATGTATTTGCTACAGGCTCCTACAGGATGATACCATGTATCTGCTACAGGCTCCTACGGGATGATACCATGTATCTGCTACAGGCCCCTACAGGATGATACCATGTATCTGCTACAGGCTCCTACAGGATGATACTATGTATCTGCTACAGGCTCCTACAGGATGATTCCATGTATCTGCTACAGGCTCCTACAGGATGATACCATGTATCTGCTACAGGCTCCTACAGGATGATACCAAGTATCTGCTACACGCTCCTACAGGATGATACCATGTATCTGCTACAGGCTCCTACAGGATGATACCATGTATCTGCTACAGGCTCCTACAGGATGATGCCATGTATCTGCTACAGGCTTCTACAGGATGATACCATGTATCTCCTACAGGCTCCTACAGGATGAAACCATGTATCTGCTACAGGCTCTTTCAGGATGATACCATGTAATGCTATAGGCTCCTACAGGATGATACAATGTATCTGCTGCAGGCTCCTACAGGATGACATCATGTATCTGCTACAGGCTCCTACAGGATGATACCATGTATCTGCTACAGCCTCCTACAGGATGATACCATGTATCTGCTACAGGCTCCTACAGGATGATACCATGCATATGCTACAGGATCCTACAGGATGATACCATGTATCTGTTACAGGCTCTTACAGGATGATGCCATGTATCTGCTACAGGATTCTACAGGATGATACCATATATCTCCTACAGGCTCCTACAGGATGATACCATGTATCTCCTACAGGCTCCTACAGGATGATACCATATATCTGCTAAAGGCTCCTACAGGATGATACTATGTAATGCTACAGGCTCCTACAGGATGATACAATGTATCTGCTACAGGCTCCTACAGGATGATACAATGTATCTGCTGCAGGCTCCTACAGGATGACATCATGTATCTGATACAGGCTCCTACAGGATGATACCATGTATATGCTACAGGCTCCTACTGGATGATACCATGTATCTGCTACAGGCTCCTACAGGATGATACCATGTATGTGCTACAGGCTCCTACAGGATACCATGTATCTGCTACAGGCTCCTCCAGGATGATACCATGTATCTGCTACAGGATGATGCTATGTATCTTCTACAGGCTCCTACAGGATGATACCATGTATATGCTACAGGCTCCAACAGGATGATACCATGTATTTGCTACAGGCTCCTACAGGATGATACCATGTATCTGCTACAGGCTCCTACAAAATGACACCAAGTGTCTGCTACAGGCTCATACATGATGAAACCATGTATCTGCTACAGGCTCCTACAGGATGATACCATATATCAGCTAAACTCTCCTACAGGATGATACCATGTATCTGCTACAGGTTCCTACAGGATGATACCATGTATCTTCTACAGGCTCCTACAGGATGATACCATGCATATTCTACAGGCTCTTACAGGATGATACCATGTATCTGCTACAGGCTCCTACAGGATGATGCCATGTATCTGCTACAGGCTTCTACAAGATGATACCATGTATCTCCTACAGGCTCCTACAGGAAGACACCATGTATCTGCTACAGGCTCTTACAGGATAATACCATGTATCTGCTACAGGTTCCTACAGGATGATATCATGAAAAGCTACAGGCTCCTACAGGATGATACAATGTATCTGCTGCAAGCTCCTACAGGTTCACATCATGTATCTGCTACAGGCTCCTACAGGATGATACCATATACCTGCTACAGGCTCCTACAGGATGATATCATGTATCTGCTATAGGCTCCTACAGGACGATACCATGTATCTGCGACAGGCTCCTTCAGGAAGATACCATGTATCTGCTACAGGCTACAACAGGATGATACCATGTACTGCTACAGGCCCCTACAGGATGATACTGTGTATCTGCTACAGGCTCCAACAGGATGATTCCATGTATCTGCTACAGGCTCCTACAGGATAAAACCATGTATCTGCTACAGGCGCTTACAGGATGATACCATGTATCTGCTACAGGCTCCTACAGGATGATACCATGTATTTGCTACAGGCTACTACAGGATGATACCATGTATCTGCTACAGGCTCCTACAGGATGATACCATGTATCTGCTACATGCTCATACAGGATGATACCATGTATCAGGTACAGGCTCGTACAGGATGATAGAATGTATCTGCTACAGGCTAATACAGGATGATGCCATGCATCTGCTACAGGCTCCTACAGGATGATACCATGTATCTTCTACATGCTACTACAGGATGATACCATGTATCTGCTACAAGCTCCAAAAGGATGATACCATGTATCTGCTACAGGCTCCTACAGGATGATACCATGTATCTGCTGCAGGCCTCTACAGGATGATACCATGTATCGGCTACAGGCTCCTAGAGGATGATACCATGTATCTGCTACATGCTCCTACAGGATGATTCCATGTATCTGCTACAGGCTCCTACAGGATGATAGAATATATCTGCTTCATGCTCCTACAGGATGATACCGTGTATCTGCTACAGGCTCCTAGAGGATGATACAAAGTGTCTGCTACAGGCTCATACAGGATGATACCACGTATCTGCTACAGGCTCCTACAGGATGATACCATGTATCTACCACAGGCTCCTACAGGATGGTACCATGTATCTGCTACAGGCTCTTACAGGATGATACCATGTAACTGCTACAGGCTCCTACAGGATGATTCCATGTATCTGATACAGGCTCATACAGGATGATACCATGAATCTGCTTCAGGCTCCTACAGGATGATACCATGTATCTGCTACAGGCTCCTACAGTATGATCCTATGTATCTGCTACAGTCTCCTACAGGATGATACCATGTATCTGCTACAGTCTAATACAGGATGATACCATGTATCTCCTACAGGCTCCTACAGGATGATACAATGTATCTGCTACAGGCTCCTACAGTATGATCCTATGTATCTGCTACAGGCTCCTACAGGATGATACCATGTATCTGCTATAAGCTCCTTCAGGATGATACCATGTATCTGCTACAGGCTTCTACAGGATGATACCATGTATCTGCTACAGGCTCCTACAGGATGATACAATGAATCGGCTACAGGCTCCTACAGGATGATTCCATGTATCTGATACAGGCTCATACAGGATGATACCATGTATCTGCTTCAGGCTCCAACAGGATGATACCATGTATATGCTACAGGCTCCTACAGTATGATCCTATGTATCTGCTACAGGCTCCTACAGGATGATACCATGTATCTCCTACAGGCTCCTACAGGATGATACAATGTATCTGCTACAGGCTCCTACAGGATGACACCATGTATCTGCTACAAGCTCCTACAGGATGATACCATGTATCTGCTACAGGCTCCTACAGGATGATACCATGTATCTGCTACATGCTCCTACAGGATGATACCATGTATCTGCTACAGGCTCCTACAGGATGATACCATGTATCTACTACAGGCTCCTACAGGATGATACCATGTTTCTGTTAGAGGCCCCTACAGGATGATACTATGTATCTGCTACAGGCTCCTACAGTATGATAGAATGTATCTGCTTCATGCTCCTACAGGATGATACCGTGTATGTGCTACAGGCTCCTAGAGGATGATACAATGTATCTGCTACAGGCTCCTACAGGATGATACCATTTATCTGCTACAGGCTCCTACAGGATGATACCATGCATCTGCTACAGGCTCCTACAAGATGATGCAATGTATCTGCTACATACTCCTACAGGATGATACCATGTATCTCCTACAGGCTCCTACAGGATGATACAATGTATCTGCTACAGGCTCCTACAGGATGATACCATGTATCTGCTACAGGCTCCTACAGGATGATACCATGTATCTGCTACATGCTCCTACAGGATGATACAATGTATCTGCTGCAGGCTCCTACAGGATGATACCATGTATCTACTACAGGCTCCTACAGTATGATACCATGTATCTGCTACAGGCTCCTTCAGGATGAAACAATGTATCTGCTACAGGTTCCAACAGGATGATACCATGTATCTACCACAGGCTCCTACAGGATGGTACCATGTATCTGTTACAGGCTCCTACAGGATGATACAAGGTATCTGCTACAGGTTCCTACAGGATGATACCATGTATCTGCTACAGGCTCCTACAGGATGATACCATGTATCTGCTACAGACTCCTACAGGATGATACCATGTTTCTGCTACAGGCTCCTAAAGGATGATACCATGTATCTGCTTCAGGATCATACAGGATGATACCATGTATCTGCTACAGGCTCCTACACGATGATACCATGTATCTGCTACAGGCTCCTTCAGGATGATACCATGTATCTGTAACAGGCTCCTACAGAATGATTCAATATATCTGCTACAGGCTCCTACAGGATGATAACAAGTATCTGCTACGGACTCCTACAGGATGATACCATTTATCTGCAACAGGCTCGTTCAGGATGATACCATGTATCTGCTACAGGCTCTTGGAGGATGATACCATGTATCTGCTACAGGCTCTTGGAGGATGATACCATGTATCTGCTACAGACTCCTACAGGATGATAGCATGTATCTGCTATAGGCTCCTTAAGAATGATACCATGTATCTGCTACAGTATCATACAGGATGATACCATGTATCTGCTACAGGCGCCTAGAGGATGATACCATGTATCTGCTACACGCTACTACAGGATGATACCTTGTATATACTACAGGCTCCTACAGGATTATACCATGTAACTGCTACAGGCTACTTCAGGATGATACCATGTATCTGCTACAGGCTCCTACAGGATGATATCATGTATCTGCTACAGGCTCCAACAGGATTATACATACCATGTATCTGCTACAGGCTCCTAGAGGATGATAATATGTATCTGCCACAACCTCCTATAAGATGATACCATGTATCTGCTGCAGGCTCCTATTGGATGATACCATGTATCTGCTACAGGCTCCTACGGGATGATACCATGTATCTGCTACAGGGTCCTACAGGATGATACCATGTATCTGCTACAGGCTCCTACAGGATGATACCATGTATCTGCTACAGGCTCCTACAGGATGATACCCTACATCTGCTACAGGCTTCTAGAGGATGATGCTATGTATCTGCTAGAAGCTCATACAGGATGAAACCAAGTATCAGCTACAGGCTCCTACAGGATGATACCATGTATCTGCTACATGCTCCTACAGGATGACACCATGTATCTGCTACAGGCTCCTACAGGATGATACAATGCTACAGGTCCTGCTGATAATGTATCTGCTCAGGCTACTTCAGGATGATACCATGTATCTGCTGCAGGCTATTACAGGATGATACCATGTATCTGCTAAAGGCTCCTACAGTATGATACCATGTATCTGCTACTGGTTCCTACAGGATGATACCATGTATCGGTTACAGGCTCCTACAGGATGATACCATGTATCTGCTACAGGCTCATACAGGATGATACCATGTATCTGCTAAAGGCTCCTACAGGATGATACCATGTATCTGCTACAGGCTCCTACAGGATGATATCATATATCTGCTACAGACTCCTAAAGGATGATACCATGCATCTGCTAAAGGCTCCTACAGGATGATACCATGTATCTGCTACAGGATCCTACAGGATGATACCATGTATCTGCTACAGGCTCCTACAGGATATTACAATGTATCTACTACAGGTTCCAACAGGATGATACCATGTATCTGCTACTGGCTCCTTCAGGATGATAGCATGTAACTGCTACAGGCTTCTTCAGGATGACACCATGTATCTGCTAGAAGCTCATACAGAATGATGCCATGTATCTGCTACAGGCTCCTACAGGATGATACCATGTATCTGCTACAGGCTCCTACAGGATGATATCATGTATCTGCTACAGGCTCCTACAGGATGATACCATGTATCTGCTACAGGCTCCTACAGGATGATACCATGTATCTGCTACAGGCTCCTACAGGATGATACCATGTATCTGCTACAGGCTCCTACAGGATGATACCATGTATCTGCTACAGGCTCCTACAGGATGATACCATGTATCTGCTACAGGCTACAACAGGATGATACCATGTATCTCCTAAAGGCTCCTACAGGAAGATACTATGGCTCCTACGAGATGATACCATGTATCTGCTACAGGGTCCTACAGGATGATACCATGTATCTGCTACAGGATCCAACAGCATGATACATTGTATCTACACAGGCTCTTAGAGGATGATATAATGTATCAGCTACAGGCTCCTAGAGGATGATACCATGTATCTGCTACAGGCTCCTACAGTATGATACAATGTATCTGTTACAGGCTCCTACAGGATGATATAATGTATCAGCTACAGGCTCCTACAGGATGATAGCATGTATCTGCTACAGGCTTCTACAGGATGATACCATGTATCTGCTACAGGTTCCAACAGGATGATACCATGTTTGCCAAAGGCTCCTACATGATGCTACCATGTATCTGCTACAGGTTCCTAAAGTATGATTCCATGTATCTGCTACAGGGTCCTACAGGATGATACCATGTATCTGCTACAGGCTCCTACGGGATGATATCATGTATCTGCTACAGGCTCCTACAGGATGATACCATGTCTGCTACAGGCTCCCACAGGATGATACCATGTATCTGCTACAGGCTCCTACATGATGATATCATGTATTGCTTTAGGCTACTACGGAATGATACCATATATCTGCTACAGGCTCCTACGGAATGATACCATATATCTGCTACAGGCTCCTACAGGATGATACCATGTATCTGCTACAGGCTCCAACAGGATGATATCATATATCTGTTACAGGCTATTACAGGATGATATCATGTATCTTCTACAGGCTCCTACAGGTTAATATCATATATCTGCTACAGACTCCTATAGGATGATACCATGTATCTCCTACAGGCTCCTACAGGATGATACAATGTATCTGCTACAGGCTCCTACAGGATGATACCATGTATCTGCTACAGGCTCCTACAGGATGATACCATGTATCTGCTACAGGCTCCTACAGGATGATACCATGTATCTGCTACAGGCTCCTACAGGATGATACCATGTATCTGCTACAGGCTCCTACAGGATGATACCATGTATCTTCTACAGGCTCCTACAGGATGATACCATGTTTCTGCTAGAGGCTCCTACAGGATGATACCATATATCTGCTACAGGCTCCTACAAGATGATAGAATGTATCTGCTTCATGCTCCTACAGGATGATACCGTGTGTCTAAAACAGGCTCCTTGAGGATGTTACAATGTACCTGCTACAGGCTCCTACAGGATGATACCATGTTTCTGTTAGAGGCTCCTACAGGATGATACCATGTATCTGCTACAGACTCCTACAGGATGATACAATGTATCTGCTAAAGGCTCCTACAGTATGATACCATGTATCTGCTACTGGCTCCTACAGGATGATACCATGTATCTGCTACAGGCTCATACAGGATGATACCATGTATCTGCTAAAGGCTCCTACAGGATGATACCATTTATCTGCTTCAGGCTCCTACAAGATGATACAATGTATCTGCTACATGCTCCTACAGGATGATACCATGTATCTCCTACAGGCTCCTACAGGATGATACAATGTATCTGCTACAGACTCCTACAGGATGATACCATGTTTCTGCTACAGGCTCCTTCAGGATGATACCATGTATCTGCTACAGGCTCCTACAGGATGATACCATATATCTGCAACATGCTCCTACAGCATGATACCATGTGTCTGCTACAGGC
The DNA here is from genome assembly GCF_038502225.1 of Cherax quadricarinatus. Taxonomy (NCBI): domain Eukaryota; kingdom Metazoa; phylum Arthropoda; class Malacostraca; order Decapoda; family Parastacidae; genus Cherax; species Cherax quadricarinatus. The sequence goes on along the minus strand of NW_027196683.1, from coordinate 33,123 downwards.
TCCTTTAGGATGATACCATGTATCTACTACAGGCTCCTACAGGATGATAACATGTCTCTGCTACAGGCTCCTACAGGATGATACCATGTATCTGCTTCAGGCTCCTACAGGATGATACCATGTATCTTCTACAGGCTCCTACAGGACGATACCATGTATCTGCTACGGCCTCCTACAGGATGATACAATGTATCTGCTAAAGGCTCCTACAGGATGATACCATGTATCTGCTACAGGCTCCTACAGGATGATATGTATCTGCTACTGGCTCCTACAGGATGATACCATGTATCTGCTACAGGCTCCTAAAGGATGATACCATGTATCTGCAACAGGCTTCTAGAGGATGATACCATGTATCTGCTTCAGGCTCCTACAGGATGATACCATGTATCTGCTACAGGCTCCTACTGGATGATACCATGTATCTGCTACAGGCTCCTACAGGATGTTACCATGTATCTGCTACAGGGTCCTACAGGATGATAAAATGTATCTGCTACAGTCTCCTACAGGACGATACCATGTATCTGCTACATGCTCCTTTAGGATAACATATATCTGCTACAGGCTCCTTCAGTATGATACCATGTATCTGCTACAGGCTCCTACAGGATGATACCATGTATCTGCAACAGGCTCCTAGAGGATGATACCATGTATCTGCTACAGGCTCCTACAGGATGATACCATGTATCTGCTACAGACTCCTAGAGGATGATACTTTGTATCTGCTACAGGCTCTTACAGGATGATACCATGTATCTGAAACAGGCTCCTAAAGGATGATGCCTTGTATCTACTACATGCTGCTACAGGACGATACCCTGTATTTGCTACAGGCTCCTACAGGATAATACCATATATGTGATACAGGCTCCTACAGGATCATACCATGTATCTGCTACACGCTACTACAGAATATTACCATATATCTGCTACAGGCTCCTACAGGATACCATGTATCTGCTACAGGCTCTTACAGGATGATACCATGTATCTGTTACACGCTTCTACAGGATGATACAATGTATCTGCTACAGGCTCCTACAGGATGATACCATGTATCTGCTACAGACTCCTACAGGATGATACCATGTATCTTCTACAGACTCCTACAGGATGATACCATGTATCTGCTACAGGCTCCTACAGGATAATACCATGTATCTGCTACAGGATCATGCAGGATGATACCATGTATCTGCTACAGGTTCCTACAGGATGATACCATGCATCTGCTACAGGCTCCTACAGGATGATACCATGTATCTGTAACAGGCTCCTACAGGATAATACAATATATCTGCTACAGGCTCCTACAAGATGATACCATGTATCTGCTTCAGGCTAATACAGGATGATACCATGTATCTGCTACATGCTCCTACAGGATGATGCCATGCATCTGCTACACGCACTTACGGGATGATACCATGTATCTGCTACAGGCTCCTACAGGATGATACCATGTATCTGCTACAGGCTACTACATGATGATACCATGTATCTGCTACAGGTTTCTACAGGATGATTCCATGTATCTGCTACAGGCTCATACAGAATGATACCATGTATCTGCGAAAGGCTCCTACAGGATGATACCATGTATCTGCTACAGGCTACTACAGGATGATACCATGTATCTGCTACAGGTTTCTACAGGATGATTCCATGTATCTGCTACAGGCTCCTACACAATGATATCATGTGTCGGCTACAGGCTCCTACAGGATGATACCATGTATCTGCTGCAGGCCCCTATAGGATGATACCATGTATCTGCTGCAGGCTCCTAGAGGATGATACCATGTATCTGCTACAGGGTCCTACAGGATGATACCATGTATCTGCTTCAGGCTATTACAGGATGATACCATGTATCTGCTACAGGCTCGTACAGGATGATACCATGTACCTGATGCAGGCTCCTACAGGAAGATACCATGTATCTGCTACAGACTTCTACAGGATGATTCCAGGTATCTGCTACAGGCCCATAAAGGATGATACCATGTATCTGCTAAAGCGCCTACAGGATGATACCATGTATCTGCTACAGGATCCAACAGGATGATACAATGAATCTACTACAGGCTCCTACAGGATAATATCATGGATCAGCTACAAGCTCCAAGAGGATGATACCATGTATGAGCTACAGGCGCCTACAGTATGATACCATGTATCTGCTAGTCTCCTGCAGGATGACACAATGTATCTGCTACAGGTTCCAACAGGATGATACCATGTATCTACCACAGGCTCCTACAGGATTGTACCATGTATCTGTTACAGGCTCCTACAGGATGATACAAGGTATCTGCTACAGGCTCCTACAGGACGATACCATGTATCTGCTACATGCTGCTACATGATTATACCATGTATCTGCTACAGGATCATACAGGATGATACCATGTATCTGCTACAGGTTCCTAGACGATGATACCATGTATCTGCTACAGGCTCCTACAGGATGATACCATGTATCTGTAACAGTCTCCTACAGAATGATACGATATATCTGCTACAGGCTCCTACAGGATGATAACAAGTATCTGCTACAGACTCCTACAGGATGATACCATTTATCTGCAACAGGATCGTTCAGGATGATACCATGTATCTGCTACAGGCACTTACGGTATGATACCATGTATCTGCTACAGGTTCTTTGAGGATGATACCATGTATCTGCTACAGACTGATACAGGATGATACAATGTATCTGCTACAGGCTCCTTGAGGATGATACCATGTATATGCTACAGTATCATACAGGATGATACAATGTATCTGCTACAGGCGCCTAGAGGATGATACCATGTATCTGCTACAGGCTACTACAGGATGATACCTTGTATCTGCTACAGGCTCCTACAGGATGATACCATGTAACTGTTACAGGCTGCTTCAGGATGATACCATGTATCTGCTGCAGGCTATTACAGGTTGATACCATGTATCTGCTACAGGCTCCAACAGGAAGATACATACAATGTATCTGGTACAGGTTTATAGAGGATGATAATATGCATCTGCCACAGCCTCCTACAGGATGATACCATGTATCTGCTGCAGGCTCCTATTGGATGATACCATGTATCTGCTACAGGCTCCTACGGGATGATACCATGTATCTGCTACAGGGTCCTACAGGAAGATACCATGTATCTGCTACAGGTTCCTACAGGATGATGCAATGTATCTACTTCAGGCTCATACAGGATGATACCATGTATCTGCTACAGGCTCCTACAGGATGATAAAATGAATCTGAGACAGGGTCCTACAGGACGATATCATGTTTCTGCTTCAGGCTCACACAGGATGATATCATGTATCTGCTAAAGGCTCTTACAGGATGATACAATGCATCTGAAACAGGCTCCTACAGGATGATACCATGTATCTGCTACAGGATCCAACAGGATGATACCATGTATCTGCTAAAGACTCCTTCAGGATGATAACATGTATCTGCTACAGGCTCCTACAGGATGATACCATGTATCTGCTACAGGATCATACAGGATGATACCATGTATCTGCTACAGGCTCCTACAGGATGATACTGTGTATCTGCTACAGGCTCCTACGGAATGATACCATGTTTCTGCTGCAGGCTACCGGAGGATGATACCATGTATCTGGTACAGACTTACACAGGATGATACCATGTATCTGATACAGGCTCCTACAGGATGATACAAAGTATCTGCTACAGGCACCTATGGGATGATACCATGTATCTGCTACAGGCTCCTACAGGAAGATATCATATACCTGCTACAGACTCCTAAAGGATGATACCATGCATCTGCTAAAGGTTCCTACAGGATGATACCATGTATCTGCTACAGGATCCTACAGAATGATGCCATGTATCTGCAACAGGCTCCTACAGGATATTACAATGTATCTGCTAGAGGCTCCTACAGGATGATACCATGTATCTGCTACAGGCTCCTACAGAATGATACCATGTATCTGCTACAGGCTCCTACAGGATGATACAATGTATCTGCTACAGGCTCCTACAGGATGACATCACGTATCTGCTACAGGCTCCTTCAGGATGATACCATGTGTCTGCTACAGGTTCCTACAGGATCATACCCTGTATCTGCTACATTCTCCTACAGGATGATACAATGTATCTGCTACAGGCTCCTACAGGATGATACCCTGTATCTGCTACAGGCTCCTACAGGATGATATCATGTATCTGCTTCAGGCAAGCAGGATGATCCCGTGTATCTGCTACAGGCTCCTAGAGGATGATTGCATGTGTCTGTTACAGACTCCTAAAGAATGATACCATGTATCTGCCGCAGGCTCCTACAGGATGATACCATGTATCTGCTGCAGGCTCATACAGAATGATACCATATATCTGCTACAGGCTCCTACAGGATGATACCATGTATCTGCTACAGGCTCCTACAGGATGATACCATGTATGTGACACAGGCTCCTAGAAGATGATACCATGTATCTGCTACAGGCTCCTACGTAATGACACCATGTATCTGCTGCAGGCTCCTTCAGGATGGTACCATGTATCTGCAACAGGTTCCTACAGCATGATAGTAGGTATCTGCTACAGGCTCCTTAAGGATGATACCATGTATATGCTACAGTATCATACAGGATGATACAATGTATCTGCTACAGGCGCCTAGAGGATGATACAATATATCTGCTACAGGCTACTACAGGATGATACCTAGTATCTGCTACAGGCTCCTACAGGATGATACCATGTATCTGCTGCAGGCTATTACAGGATGATACCATGTATCTGCTACAGGCTCCAACAGGAAGATACATACCATTTATCTGCTACAGGTTTATAGAGGATGATAATATGTATCTGCCACAGCCTCCTACAGGATGATACCATGTATCTGCTGCAGGCTCCTATTGGATGATACCATGTATCTGCTACAGGCTCCTACGGGATGATACCATGTATCTGCTACAGGGTCCTATAGGATGATACCATGTATCTGCTACAGGCTCCTACAGGATGATACCATGTATCTGCTACAAGCTCCTACAGCATGATACCCTGTATCTGCTACAGGCTTCTAGAGGATGATGCTATGTATCTGCTAGAGGCTCATACAGGATGAAACCAAGTATCAACTACAGGCTCCTACAGGATGATACCATGTATCTGCTACAGGATCCATCAGCATGATACAATGTATCTGCTGCAGGCTCCTAGAGGATGATATAATGTATCAGCTACAGGCTCCTAGAGGATGATACAATGTATCTGCTACGGTCTCCAACAGGATGATAGCATGTATCTGCTACAGGTTCCTACACGATGATGGAATGTATCTACTTCAGGCTCATACAGGATGATACCATGTATCTGCTACAGGCTCCTACAGGATGATAAAATGAATCTGAGACAGGGTCCTACAGGACGATATCATGTTTCTGCTACAGGCTCCTACAGGATGATAAAATGAATCTGAGACAGGGTCCTACAGGATGATATCATGTATCTGCTAAAGGCTCTTACAGGACGATACAATGCATCTGAAACAGGCTCCTACAGGATGATACCATGTATCTGCTACAGGATCCAACAGGATGATACCATGTATCTGCTAAAGACTCCTTCAGGATGATAACATGTATATGCTACAGGCTCCTACAGGATGATACCATGTATCTGCTACAGGATCATACAGGATGATACTATGTATCTGCTACAGGCTCCTACAGGATGATACTGTGTATCTGCTACAGGCTCCTACGGAATGATACCATGTTTCTGCTGCAGGCTACCGGAGGATGATACCATGTATCTGGTACAGACTTACACAGGATGATACCATGTATCTGATACAGGCTCCTACAGGATGATACAATGTATCTGCTACAGGATCCTACAGAATGATGCCATGTATCTGCAACAGGCTCCTACAGGATATTACAATGTATCTGCTAGAGGCTCCTACAGGATGATACCATGTATCTGCTACAGGCTCCTACTGAATGATACCATGTATCTGCTACAGGCTCCTACAGGATGATACAATGTATCTGCTACAGGCTCCTTCAGGATACCATGTGTCTGCTACAGGTTCCTACAGGATGATACCCTGTATCTGCTACATTCTCCTACAGGATGATACAATGTATCTGCTACAGGCTCCTACAGGATGAAACCCTGTATCTGCTACAGGCTCCTACAGGATGATACCATGTATCTGCTTCAGGCAAGCAGGATGATCCCGTGTATCTGCTACAGGCACCTAGAGAATGATTGCATGTATCTGTTACAGACTCCTAAAGAATGATACCATGTACCTGCCGCAGGCTCCTACAGGATGATACCATGTATCTGCTGCAGGCTCATACAGGATGATACCATATATCTGCTACAGGCTATTACAGGATGATACCATGTATCTGCTACAGGCTCCAACAGGATGATACCATGTATGTGACACAGGCTCCTAGAAGATGATACCATGTATCTGCTACAGGCTCCTACGGAATGACACCATGTATCTGCTGCAGGCTCCTTCAGGATGGTACCATGTATCTGCAACAGGTTCCTACAGCATGATAGTAGGTATCTGCTACAGGCTCTTACAGGATGATACCATGTATCTGCTACATGCTCCTACAGGATGATACCATGTATCTCCTACATGCTGCTACAGGATTATACCATGTATGTGATACAGGCTCCTACAGGATGATAAAATGTATCTGCTACACGATACTACAGAATCTTACATTGTATCTGCTACAGGCTCCTACAGGATGATACCATATATCTGCAACGGGCTCCTACAGGATGATACCATGTATCTGCTACAGGCTCCTACAGGATGATACCATGTATCTGCCACAAGCACCTACGGGATGATACCATATATCTGCTACAGGCTCCTACAGGATGATGCCATGTATCTGCTACAGGCTCCTACGGGATGATACCATGTATCTGCTACAGGCTCCTTCAGGATTATACCATGTATATGCTACAGGCTCCTACAGGATGATACTATGTATTTGCTACAGGCTCCTGCAGGATGATGCCATGTATCTGCTACAGGCTACTTGAGGATGATACCATGTAACTGCTACAGGCTCCTACAGGATGACACCATGTATCTGCGACAGGCTTCTACAGGATGATACCATGTATCTGCTACAGGTTCCAACAGGATGATACCATGTTTGCCAAAGGCTCCTACAGGATGATACCATGTATCTGCTACATGTTCCTACTGTATGATTCCATGTATCTGTTGCAGGGTCCTACATGATGATACCATGTATCTGCTACAGGCTCCTACGGAATGATACCATGTATCAGCTACAGGCTCCTACAGGATGATACCATGTATCTGCTACAGGCTCAAACAGGATGATACCATATATCTGTTACAGACTATTACAGGATGATATCATGTATCTTCTACAGGCTCCTACAGGATGATATTATGTATCTGCTACAGGCTCCTATATGATGATACCATGTATTTGCTACAGGCTCCTACAGGATGATACGATGTTCCTGTTACACGCTCCAACAGGATGATACCATGTATCTGCTACAGGCTCCTACAAGATGATGCCATGTATCTGCTACATGCTCCTACTGGATGATACCATGTATCTGCTACAGGCTCCTGCAGAATGATACCATGTATCTGCTACAGGCTCCTACAGGAAGAAACCATGTATCTGCTACAGACTCCTACAGAATGATACCATGTGTCTGCTACAGGCTCCTACAGGATGATACTATGTATCTGCTACAGACTCCTACATGATGATGCCATGTATCTGCTTCAGGCTCCTACATAATGATGCCATGTATCTGCTACAGGCTCTTACAGGATTATACCATGTATCTGCTACAGACTCCTACAGGATGATGCCATGTATCTAGTACATCTCCTACAGGATGATATCAAGTACCTGCTACAGGCTCTTACATGATGATACCATGTATCTGCTTCAGGTTCCTACAGGATGATACCATGCATATGCCACAGGCTATTACAGGATGATATCATGTATCTGCTACAGGCTCGTACATGATGATACCATGTATCTGCTACAGGCTCCTGCAGGATGATACCATGTATCTGCTACAGGCTCCTACAGGATGATACCATGTATCTGCTACAGGCTCCTACAGGATGATACGTGTATCTGCTACAGGCTCCTACAGGATGATGCCATGTATCTGCTACAGGCTATTACAGGATGATATCATGTATCTGCTACAGGCTTCTACAGAATGATACCATGTATCTGCTACAGTCTCCTACAGGAAGATGCCATGTATCTGCTACAGTCTCCTACAGGATGATACCATGTATCTGCTACAGGCTCCTAAATCATGATACCATGTATCTGCTACAGGCTCCTAAAGGATGATACCATATATCTGATAAAGGCTCCTACAGGATGATAACATGTATCTTCTACAGGGTACTTCGTGATGATAACATGTATCTTCTACAGGCTCCTACAAGATGATACCATGTATCTGCTACAGGCTCCAACAGGATGATACCATGTATCTACTACAGGCTACTGCAGAATGATATCATGTATCTGCTACAGGCTCCTACAGGATGATGCCATGTATCTGTTACAGGCTATTACAGGATGATATCATGTATCTGCTGTTGTTAGGTAAGACACATATGCAACAGTTAGACAACTTTATTCCGAAACGTTTCGCCTACACAGTAGGCTTCTTCAGTCGAATACAGAAAGTAGGCAGGAACAGTAGAGATGTGAAGACGATGTAATCAGTCCATCACCCTTAAAGTCGTAGAATTTGAGGTTGTCAGTCCCTCGGCCTGGAGAAGTTCAGTTCCATAGTCAGGAACTATCTGAAGATCAAGCGACAGTGCGGAGACTTAAATACTGTCGGAAGGAGAGGTGCAGGGTAGTAGTAGTAGTAGTAGTAGTAGTAGTAGTAGAGGCAACTGAGAGGTCATGTCCCTCTCAGATCCAACCCTTCTCACTTGAAAAGCTTGTCCAAGGTGTTTTCTGTACCAAGATGCCACGTGTTGCAGTGTCTGACAAGATGAACATCAAAATGGTATACAATACCGACAGGTTGTTAGGTAAGACACATATGCAACAGTTAGACAACTTTATTCCGAAACGTTTCGCCTACACAGTAGGCTTCTTCAGTCGAATACAGAAAGTAGGCAGGAACAGTAGAGATGTGAAGACGATGTAATCAGTCCATCACCCTTAAAGTCGTAGAATTTGAGGTTGTCAGTCCCTCGGCCTGGAGAAGTTCAGTTCCATAGTCAGGAACTATCTGAAGATCAAGCGACAGTGCGGAGACTTAAATACTGTCGGAAGGAGAGGTGCAGGGTAGTAGTAGTAGTAGTAGTTAGAGGCAACTGAGAGGTCATGTCCCTCTCAGATCCAACCCTTCTCACTTGAAAAGCTTGTCCAAGGTGTTTTCTGTACCAAGATGCCACGTGTTGCAGTGTCTGACAAGATGAACATCAAAATGGTATACAATACCGACAGGTTGTTAGGTAAGACACATATGCAACAGTTAGACAACTTTATTCCGAAACGTTTCGCCTACACAGTAGGCTTCTTCAGTCGAATACAGAAAGTAGGCAGGAACAGTAGAGATGTGAAGACGATGTAATCAGTCCATCACCCTTAAAGTCGTAGAATTTGAGGTTGTCAGTCCCTCGGCCTGGAGAAGTTCAGTTCCATAGTCAGGAACTATCTGAAGATCAAGCGACAGTGCGGAGACTTAAATACTGTCGGAAGGAGAGGTGCAGGGTAGTAGTAGTAGTAGTAGTAGTAGTAGTAGTAGTGAGAGGCAACTGAGAGGTCATGTCCCTCTCAGATCCAACCCTTCTCACTTGAAAAGCTTGTCCAAGGTGTTTTCTGTACCAAGATGCCACGTGTTGCAGTGTCTGACAAGATGAACATCAAAATGGTATACAATACCGACAGGTTGTTAGGTAAGACACATATGCAACAGTTAGACAACTTTATTCCGAAACGTTTCGCCTACACAGTAGGCTTCTTCAGTCGAATACAGAAAGTAGGCAGGAACAGTAGAGATGTGAAGACGATGTAATCAGTCCATCACCCTTAAAGTCGTAGAATTTGAGGTTGTCAGTCCCTCGGCCTGGAGAAGTTCAGTTCCATAGTCAGGAACTATCTGAAGATCAAGCGACAGTGCGGAGACTTAAATACTGTCGGAAGGAGAGGTGCAGGGTAGTAGTAGTAGTAGTAGTAGTAGTAGTAGAGAGTAGCAGACTGAGAGGTCATGTCCCTCTCAGATCCAACCCTTCTCACTTGAAAAGCTTGTCCAAGGTGTTTTCTGTACCAAGATGCCACGTGTTGCAGTGTCTGACAAGATGAACATCAAAATGGTATACAATACCGACAGGTTGTTAGGTAAGACACATATGCAACAGTTAGACAACTTTATTCCGAAACGTTTCGCCTACACAGTAGGCTTCTTCAGTCGAATACAGAAAGTAGGCAGGAACAGTAGAGATGTGAAGACGATGTAATCAGTCCATCACCCTTAAAGTCGTAGAATTTGAGGTTGTCAGTCCCTCGGCCTGGAGAAGTTCAGTTCCATAGTCAGGAACTATCTGAAGATCAAGCGACAGTGCGGAGACTTAAATACTGTCGGAAGGAGAGGTGCAGGGTAGTAGTAGTAGTAGTAGTAGTAGTAGTAGTGAGAGGCAACTGAGAGGTCATGTCCCTCTCAGATCCAACCCTTCTCACTTGAAAAGCTTGTCCAAGGTGTTTTCTGTACCAAGATGCCACGTGTTGCAGTGTCTGACAAGATGAACATCAAAATGGTATACAATACCGACAGGTTGTTAGGTAAGACACATATGCAACAGTTAGACAACTTTATTCCGAAACGTTTCGCCTACACAGTAGGCTTCTTCAGTCGAATACAGAAAGTAGGCAGGAACAGTAGAGATGTGAAGACGATGTAATCAGTCCATCACCCTTAAAGTCGTAGAATTTGAGGTTGTCAGTCCCTCGGCCTGGAGAAGTTCAGTTCCATAGTCAGGAACTATCTGAAGATCAAGCGACAGTGCGGAGACTTAAATACTGTCGGAAGGAGAGGTGCAGGGTAGTAGTAGTAGTAGTAGTAGTAGTAGTAGAGAGAGGCAACTGAGAGGTCATGTCCCTCTCAGATCCAACCCTTCTCACTTGAAAAGCTTGTCCAAGGTGTTTTCTGTACCAAGATGCCACGTGTTGCAGTGTCTGACAAGATGAACATCAAAATGGTATACAATACCGACAGGTTGTTAGGTAAGACACATATGCAACAGTTAGACAACTTTATTCCGAAACGTTTCGCCTACACAGTAGGCTTCTTCAGTCGAATACAGAAAGTAGGCAGGAACAGTAGAGATGTGAAGACGATGTAATCAGTCCATCACCCTTAAAGTCGTAGAATTTGAGGTTGTCAGTCCCTCGGCCTGGAGAAGTTCAGTTCCATAGTCAGGAACTATCTGAAGATCAAGCGACAGTGCGGAGACTTAAATACTGTCGGAAGGAGAGGTGCAGGGTAGTAGTAGTAGTAGTAGTAGTAGTAGTAGTAGTGAGAGGCAACTGAGAGGTCATGTCCCTCTCAGATCCAACCCTTCTCACTTGAAAAGCTTGTCCAAGGTGTTTTCTGTACCAAGATGCCACGTGTTGCAGTGTCTGACAAGATGAACATCAAAATGGTATACAATACCGACAGGTTGTTAGGTAAGACACATATGCAACAGTTAGACAACTTTATTCCGAAACGTTTCGCCTACACAGTAGGCTTCTTCAGTCGAATACAGAAAGTAGGCAGGAACAGTAGAGATGTGAAGACGATGTAATCAGTCCATCACCCTTAAAGTCGTAGAATTTGAGGTTGTCAGTCCCTCGGCCTGGAGAAGTTCAGTTCCATAGTCAGGAACTATCTGAAGATCAAGCGACAGTGCGGAGACTTAAATACTGTCGGAAGGAGAGGTGCAGGGTAGTAGTAGTAGTAGTAGTAGTAGTAGTAGTGAGAGGCAACTGAGAGGTCATGTCCCTCTCAGATCCAACCCTTCTCACTTGAAAAGCTTGTCCAAGGTGTTTTCTGTACCAAGATGCCACGTGTTGCAGTGTCTGACAAGATGAACATCAAAATGGTATACAATACCGACAGGTTGTTAGGTAAGACACATATGCAACAGTTAGACAACTTTATTCCGAAACGTTTCGCCTACACAGTAGGCTTCTTCAGTCGAATACAGAAAGTAGGCAGGAACAGTAGAGATGTGAAGACGATGTAATCAGTCCATCACCCTTAAAGTCGTAGAATTTGAGGTTGTCAGTCCCTCGGCCTGGAGAAGTTCAGTTCCATAGTCAGGAACTATCTGAAGATCAAGCGACAGTGCGGAGACTTAAATACTGTCGGAAGGAGAGGTGCAGGGTAGTAGTAGTAGTAGAACTCAGATGTTGGGAGGTCAGGTCCCTCTCAAATCCAGCCGTTCTCACTAGTAGAGGTTGTAGAAGTTGATTGTAGGTCTGTACCAAGATACCCTTGTGTTGCAGTGTCTGACAGATTGAACATTAAAATGGTATAAAATACCGACAGGTTGTTAGGTAAGACACATATGCAACAGTTAGGTATCTTTATTTTGAAACGTTTCGCCTACACAGTAGGCTTCTTCAGTCGAGTACAGAAAAGTTGATAGAAGCAGAAGATACTTGAAGACGATGTAATCAGTCCATCACCCTTAAAGTTTTGAGGTGGTCAGTCCCTCAGTCTGGAGAAGAGCATTGTTCCATAGAATGAAACAATATGGAGATGAAGTGACAGGATGGAGCCTTATATAGCGCCAACAGGTGAGACGTAGGTCACTAGGAGAGGTAAGAACTCAGATGTTGGGAGGTCAGGTCCCTCTCAAATCCAGCCGTTCTCACTAGTAGAGGTTGTAGAAGTTGATTGTAGGTCTGTACCAAGATACCCTTGTGTTGCAGTGTCTGACAGATTGAACATTAAAATGGTATAAAATACCGACAGGTTGTTAGGTAAGACACATATGCAACAGTTAGGTATCTTTATTTTGAAACGTTTCGCCTACACAGTAGGCTTCTTCAGTCGAGTACAGAAAAGTTGATAGAAGCAGAAGATACTTGAAGACGATGTAATCAGTCCATCACCCTTAAAGTTTTGAGGTGGTCAGTCCCTCAGTCTGGAGAAGAGCATTGTTCCATAGAATGAAACAATATGGAGATGAAGTGACAGGATGGAGCCTTTTATAACGCCAACAGGTGAGACGTAGGTCACTAGGAGAGGTAAGAACTCAGATGTTGGGAGGTCAGGTCCCTCTCAAATCCAGCCGTTCTCACTAGTAGAGGTTGTAGAAGTTGATTGTAGGTCTGTACCAAGATACCCTTGTGTTGCAGTGTTGAACATTAAAATGGTACCGACAGGTTGTTAGGTAAGACAACAGTTAGGTATCTTTATTTTGAAACGTTTCGCCTACACAGTAGGCTTCTTCAGTCGTACAGAAAAGTTGATAGAAGCAGAAGTACTGTCCCTCTCTGGAGAAAGCTTGTTCCATAGGGTATGAGATGGACAGGATGGAGCCTTATAGCTAATGACCACCTCAAAACTTTAAGGGTGATGGACTGATTACATCGTCTTCAAGTATCTTCTGCTTCTATCAACTTTTCTGTACTCGACTGAAGAAGCCTACTGTGTAGGCGAAACGTTTCAAAATAAAGATACCTAACTGTTGCATATGTGTCTTACCTAACAACCTGTCGGTATTTTATACCATTTTAATGTTCAATCTGTCAGACACTGCAACACAAGGGTATCTTGGTACAGACCTACAATCAACTTCTACAACCTCTACTAGTGAGAACGGCTGGATTTGAGAGGGACCTGACCTCCCAACATCTGAGTTCTTACCTCTCCTAGTGACCTACGTCTCACCTGTTGGCGCTATAAAAAGGCTCCATCCTGTCACTTCATCTCCATATTGTTTCATTCTATGGAACAATGCTCTTCTCCAGACTGAGGGACTGACCACCTCAAAACTTTAAGGGTGATGGACTGATTACATCGTCTTCAAGTATCTTCTGCTTCTATCAACTTTTCTGTACTCGACTGAAGAAGCCTACTGTGTAGGCGAAACGTTTCAAAATAAAGATACCTAACTGTTGCATATGTGTCTTACCTAACAACCTGTCGGTATTTTATACCATTTTAATGTTCAATCTGTCAGACACTGCAACACAAGGGTATCTTGGTACAGACCTACAATCAACTTCTACAACCTCTACTAGTGAGAACGGCTGGATTTGAGAGGGACCTGACCTCCCAACATCTGAGTTCTTACCTCTCCTAGTGACCTACGTCTCACCTGTTGGCGCTATAAAAAGGCTCCATCCTGTCACTTCATCTCCATATTGTTTCATTCTATGGAACAATGCTCTTCTCCAGACTGAGGGACTGACCACCTCAAAACTTTAAGGGTGATGGACTGATTACATCGTCTTCAAGTATCTTCTGCTTCTATCAACTTTTCTGTACTCGACTGAAGAAGCCTACTGTGTAGGCGAAACGTTTCAAAATAAAGATACCTAACTGTTGCATATGTGTCTTACCTAACAACCTGTCGGTATTTTATACCATTTTAATGTTCAATCTGTCAGACACTGCAACACAAGGGTATCTTGGTACAGACCTACAATCAACTTCTACAACCTCTACTAGTGAGAACGGCTGGATTTGAGAGGGACCTGACCTCCCAACATCTGAGTTCTTACCTCTCCTAGTGACCTACGTCTCACCTGTTGGCGCTATAAAAAGGCTCCATCCTGTCACTTCATCTCCATATTGTTTCATTCTATGGAACAATGCTCTTCTCCAGACTGAGGGACTGACCACCTCAAAACTTTAAGGGTGATGGACTGATTACATCGTCTTCAAGTATCTTCTGCTTCTATCAACTTTTCTGTACTCGACTGAAGAAGCCTACTGTGTAGGCGAAACGTTTCAAAATAAAGATACCTAACTGTTGCATATGTGTCTTACCTAACAACCTGTCGGTATTTTATACCATTTTAATGTTCAATCTGTCAGACACTGCAACACAAGGGTATCTTGGTACAGACCTACAATCAACTTCTACAACCTCTACTAGTGAGAACGGCTGGATTTGAGAGGGACCTGACCTCCCAACATCTGAGTTCTTACCTCTCCTAGTGACCTACGTCTCACCTGTTGGCGCTATAAAAAGGCTCCATCCTGTCACTTCATCTCCATATTGTTTCATTCTATGGAACAATGCTCTTCTCCAGACTGAGGGACTGACCACCTCAAAACTTTAAGGGTGATGGACTGATTACATCGTCTTCAAGTATCTTCTGCTTCTATCAACTTTTCTGTACTCGACTGAAGAAGCCTACTGTGTAGGCGAAACGTTTCAAAATAAAGATACCTAACTGTTGCATATGTGTCTTACCTAACAACCTGTCGGTATTTTATACCATTTTAATGTTCAATCTGTCAGACACTGCAACACAAGGGTATCTTGGTACAGACCTACAATCAACTTCTACAACCTCTACTAGTGAGAACGGCTGGATTTGAGAGGGACCTGACCTCCCAACATCTGAGTTCTTACCTCTCCTAGTGACCTACGTCTCACCTGTTGGCGCTATAAAAAGGCTCCATCCTGTCACTTCATCTCCATATTGTTTCATTCTATGGAACAATGCTCTTCTCCAGACTGAGGGACTGACCACCTCAAAACTTTAAGGGTGATGGACTGATTACATCGTCTTCAAGTATCTTCTGCTTCTATCAACTTTTCTGTACTCGACTGAAGAAGCCTACTGTGTAGGCGAAACGTTTCAAAATAAAGATACCTAACTGTTGCATATGTGTCTTACCTAACAACCTGTCGGTATTTTATACCATTTTAATGTTCAATCTGTCAGACACTGCAACACAAGGGTATCTTGGTACAGACCTACAATCAACTTCTACAACCTCTACTAGTGAGAACGGCTGGATTTGAGAGGGACCTGACCTCCCAACATCTGAGTTCTTACCTCTCCTAGTGACCTACGTCTCACCTGTTGGCGCTATAAAAGGCTCCATCCTGTCACTTCATCTCCATATTGTTTCATTCTATGGAACAATGCTCTTCTCCAGACTGAGGGACTGACCACCTCAAAACTTTAAGGGTGATGGACTGATTACATCGTCTTCAAGTATCTTCTGCTTCTATCAACTTTTCTGTACTCGACTGAAGAAGCCTACTGTGTAGGCGAAACGTTTCAAAATAAAGATACCTAACTGTTGCATATGTGTCTTACCTAACAACCTGTCGGTATTTTATACCATTTTAATGTTCAATCTGTCAGACACTGCAACACAAGGGTATCTTGGTACAGACCTACAATCAACTTCTACAACCTCTACTAGTGAGAACGGCTGGATTTGAGAGGGACCTGACCTCCCAACATCTGAGTTCTTACCTCTCCTAGTGACCTACGTCTCACCTGTTGGCGCTATTAAAAGGCTCCATCCTGTCACTTCATCTCCATATTGTTTCATTCTATGGAACAATGCTCTTCTCCAGACTGAGGGACTGACCACCTCAAAACTTTAAGGGTGATGGACTGATTACATCGTCTTCAAGTATCTTCTGCTTCTATCAACTTTTCTGTACTCGACTGAAGAAGCCTACTGTGTAGGCGAAACGTTTCAAAATAAAGATACCTAACTGTTGCATATGTGTCTTACCTAACAACCTGTCGGTATTTTATACCATTTTAATGTTCAATCTGTCAGACACTGCAACACAAGGGTATCTTGGTACAGACCTACAATCAACTTCTACAACCTCTACTAGTGAGAACGGCTGGATTTGAGAGGGACCTGACCTCCCAACATCTGAGTTCTTACCTCTCCTAGTGACCTACGTCTCACCTGTTGGCGCTATAAAAGGCTCCATCCTGTCACTTCATCTCCATATTGTTTCATTCTATGGAACAATGCTCTTCTCCAGACTGAGGGACTGACCACCTCAAAACTTTAAGGGTGATGGACTGATTACATCGTCTTCAAGTATCTTCTGCTTCTATCAACTTTTCTGTACTCGACTGAAGAAGCCTACTGTGTAGGCGAAACGTTTCAAAATAAAGATACCTAACTGTTGCATATGTGTCTTACCTAACAACCTGTCGGTATTTTATACCATTTTAATGTTCAATCTGTCAGACACTGCAACACAAGGGTATCTTGGTACAGACCTACAATCAACTTCTACAACCTCTACTAGTGAGAACGGCTGGATTTGAGAGGGACCTGACCTCCCAACATCTGAGTTCTTACCTCTCCTAGTGACCTACGTCTCACCTGTTGGCGCTATAAAAAGGCTCCATCCTGTCACTTCATCTCCATATTGTTTCATTCTATGGAACAATGCTCTTCTCCAGACTGAGGGACTGACCACCTCAAAACTTTAAGGGTGATGGACTGATTACATCGTCTTCAAGTATCTTCTGCTTCTATCAACTTTTCTGTACTCGACTGAAGAAGCCTACTGTGTAGGCGAAACGTTTCAAAATAAAGATACCTAACTGTTGCATATGTGTCTTACCTAACAACCTGTCGGTATTTTATACCATTTTAATGTTCAATCTGTCAGACACTGCAACACAAGGGTATCTTGGTACAGACCTACAATCAACTTCTACAACCTCTACTAGTGAGAACGGCTGGATTTGAGAGGGACCTGACCTCCCAACATCTGAGTTCTTACCTCTCCTAGTGACCTACGTCTCACCTGTTGGCGCTATATAAAGGCTCCATCCTGTCACTTCATCTCCATATTGTTTCATTCTATGGAACAATGCTCTTCTCCAGACTGAGGGACTGACCACCTCAAAACTTTAAGGGTGATGGACTGATTACATCGTCTTCAAGTATCTTCTGCTTCTATCAACTTTTCTGTACTCGACTGAAGAAGCCTACTGTGTAGGCGAAACGTTTCAAAATAAAGATACCTAACTGTTGCATATGTGTCTTACCCAACAAAAAATAGTCATTAAATAAGGAACACATTTCCAGTTCATTTTCCGTCAGCTGTTCATTCCCAGATTTCAGAGGTCCTACTTTTTCCTTCACCTTCGTCCTATACACTTGAAAGAACCCCTTTGGATTAGTCTTTGATTCATTAGCAACTCTAATTTCATAGTCACGTTTAGCCTTTCTAATCGCCTTTTTTACTTCTCTTTTAAGCTGAACATATTGGTCAGTAAGGTTAACCTCTCCTCTTCTGATGCGCCTATAAATTCCCCTTTTCTCCCCTAATAGATGCTTTAGCCTCCTGTTAACCCATTTGGGATCGTTATTATTAGACCTAATTTCTCTCTGGGGAATGTATATACTCTGGGCACTGTGTACATTATTAAGAAAACAATCATAAAAGCAGATCCCTTCATATTCATAAGTATGATTATCGTCAATAAAATCATTAGCTAGATAACCCCAATCAAGATTAGACAGATGTTCCCTAAGTCCATTATAATCGGCAGAACGAAAATCAGGGATTTTTACTGTATTATCATTATTCTTGCATTCCCAATTAATGCTAAAAGTGATGGATTTGTGATCACTTGCGCCAAGCTCTTCAGTGATCTCCAGATTATTCACGAGTGTTTCCTTATTTGACAAGACTAGGTCTAGCAAATTATTACCCCTGGTAGGCTCAGTTACACTCTGTTTCAGAAAACAGTCCTGAACTGTTTCCATAGTCACTGGACTCTAGATTACCTGTCAAAGAATTCCAGTCAATTTGACTAAAGTTAAAGTCCCCTACTATGACTATGTTACTGTGTCCAGAAGCCCTAACAATTTCGTCCCAAAGAAGTCTCCCTCTATCGTGATCCAAGCCTGGAGGTCGGTATATTACACCTAGAATTAGTTTTTCTTGACCCTCCACGAACTCTACCCAAACAGACTCTGTTACTGCTCCATCTATTTTTATACCTGTTTTTATGCAACAATTAATATTTTCTCGAACATACAATGCAACTCCTCCCCCCTTCCCATTACATCTATCCACATTGAACAACTTAAATCCCTGAATATTACACTCAGCAGTCATATCCCGACTCTTTAAATCATACCACGTTTCAGTTAATGCAATGATATCAAAGTTCCCAGCACATGCTACCAAACGTAGTTCATTAATTTTATTTCTTGCACTTCGACTGTTAGCATAAAATACCATCATATGTTTTTTCTTCTGCACATTTTTCCTATTCATCTTTGTTTTTACACAATTTCTGAAATTATCATTACCCAGAGTTACTCCATGACAGTTACTATTAAGATTCTTAATATCAGAGCATAAGTCAATATATCCATACTCATTATTTATCATTTCTAAACCCATACCTCTAACTAATCCTAGTTTAAAGTCCTAACAACCCCCTCAACTGAGTTAGCAAGAAAACCCACACCTGCCCTGGATAAGTGAACCCCATCCCTGGCATACATGTCATTTCGGCCATAGAAGTTGTCCCAGTTGTCAATGAATGGTACTGCATTATCCTTACAGTGTTTATCCAGCCAACAATTAATACCAATTGCTCTGGACAACCATTCATTACCAACACCTCTTCTTGGCAAAATGCCACATATAACAGGGCGCCCCCCCCTTCTTCCTAATCATGTCTATAGCTGTCCTGAACTTTCTAACTAAATCCTCACTTCTACGCTTGCCTACATCATTGCCTCCAGCACTGAGGCAAATAATAGGATTGATCCCATTACCGTTCATGATGTTGTCAAGCCGGCTAACAATGTCCTCCATCCCAGCCCCAGGAAAGCATACCCTTTGTCTCCTACTCCTGTCCTTCAAGCAGAATGCCCTATCCATGTATCTAACCTGGCTATCCCCAACAACAACAATATTCTTACCTTCCTTGTTGTCGTTCGTCGTGACGATCCCAGTAGTCGACTCACATTCGTCGGGTAGCACCGAGAATGCGTTGGAGGTTTCCACAGGAGTTTCCACAGCAGTCTCTTTCTTCTTCATCGTTTCTGGCTTTCCATTCGTCTTCTTGATCGTCAACTTCGTCGTCCCCTGCTGTCCAGCCACTGACCACGATCCCTTCTTGACCTGAGGACTCGAAACAGGAGGACTACTACGAATCCTCTTGTTTTCCTCGGTCAATCGCCGTATCTCCATCTTCGCTGCCCTCAATTCTTCCTTAAGTTGCTGGTAAAGTTGCTCGATGGAGGGCATCTTGGTTCAGTCCACGGGAGCACACAAGACACTTCTTCACAGAGTTAAGTACAGGTCACCACTGATGTATTTGCTACAGGCTCCTACAGGATGATACCATGTATCTGCTACAGGCTACTACAGGATGATACCATGTAACTGCTAAAGGCTCCTACAGGATGACACCATGCATCTGCTACAGGCTTCTACAGGATGATACCATGTATCTGCTACAGGCTCCTAGAGGATGATACCATGTATCTGCCACAGGCTCCTACAGGATGATACCATGTATCTGCTACAGGTTCCTACAGGATGATGCCATGTTTCTGCTACAGGCTCCTACAGGATGATACCATGTATCTGCTACAGGCTCCTACGGGATGATATCATGTATCTGCCACAGGCTCCTACAGGATGATACCATGTATCTGCTACAGGTTCATACAGGATGATGCCATATATCTGCTACAGGCTCCTACAGGATGATACAATGTAACTGCTACAGGCTCCTACAGGATGACACCATGTATTTGCTACAGGTTTCTACAAGTAGATATCATGTATCTGCTACAGGCTCCTACAGGATGATGCCATGTATCTGCTACATGCTCCTGCTGGATGATACCATGTATCTGCTACAGGCTCCTGCAGGATTATACCATGTATCTGCTACACGCTCCTACAGGAAGATACCATGCATCTGCTACAGACTCCTGCAGAATGATACCATATGTCTGCTACAAGCTCCTACAGGATGATACTATGTATCTGCTACAGATTCCTACATGATGATACCGTGTATCTGCTACAGGCTCCTACAGGATGATACCATGTTTCTGCTACAGGCTCTTACAGGATGATACCATGTATCTGCTACAGGCTCCAACAGATGATGCCATGTATCTAGTACAGGCTCCTACAGGATGATATCAAGTATCTGCTACAGGCTCCTACAGGATGATACCATGTGTCTGCTACAGGTTCCTACAGGATGATTGCATGCATCTGCTACAGGCTATTACAGGATGAAATCATGTATCTGCTACAGGCTCGTGCAGGATGATACCATGTACCTGCTACAGGCTCTTACAGGATGATACCATGTATCTGATACAGGATGATACCATGTATCTGCTACAGGCTCCTACAGGATGATAACATGTATTTGCTACAGGCTGCAACAGGATGATTCCATGTATCTACTACAGGCTCCTACAGGATGATATCATGTATCTTCTACAGGCTCCTACTGGATGATACCATGTATCTGCTACAGGCTCCTATAGGATGATACCTTGAATCTGCTACAGACTCCTTCAGGATGATACCATGTATCTGCTACAGGCTCCTACAGAAAGATACCATGTATCTGCTGCAGTCTTCTACAGGATGATACCATGTATCTGCTACAGGCTCCTACAGGATGATTCCATGTATTTGAACAAGGCTCCTGCAGGATGATAGCATGTATCTGCTACAGGCTCCTTCGGGATGATACCATGTATCTGCTGCAGGCTCCTACAGGATGATGCCATGTATCTGCTACAGGCTCCTACTGGATGATACCATGTATCTGCTACAGGATCCTTCAGGATGATACCATGTATCTGCTACAGGCTCCTACAGGATGATACCATGTATCTGCTACAGGCTCCTACAGGATGATACCATGTATCTGCTACAGGCTCTTGTAGGATGATACCATGTATCTGCTACAGGCTCCTACAGGATGACACCATGTATCTGCTACAGGCTCCAACAGGATGATACCATGTATCTGCTACAGGCTCCAACAGCATGATACCATGTATCTGCTACAGGCTCCTACAGGATGATACCATGTATTTGAACAAGGCTCCTGCAGGATGATAGCATGTATCTGCTACAGGCTCCTTCGGGATGATACCATGTATCTGCTGCAGGCTCCTACAGGATGATGCCATGTATCTGCTACAGGCTCCTACTGGATGATACCATGTATCTGCTACAGGATCCTTCAGGATGATACCATGTATCTGCTACAGGCTCCTACAGGATGATACCATGTATCTGCTACAGGCTCCTACAGGATGATACCATGTATCTGCTACAGGCTCTTGTGGGATGATACCATGTATCTGCTACAGGCTCCTACAGGATGACACCATGTATCTGCTACAGGCTCCAACAGGATGATACCATGTATCTGCTACAGGCTCCAACAGGATGATACCATGTATCTACCACAGGCTCCAACAGGATGAGCTAATGTATCTGCTACAGGTTCCACAAGGATGATACCATATATCTGCTGCAGGCTCCTACAGGATACCATATATCTGCTACAGGCTCCTACGGGATGCTACCATGTATCTGCTACAGTCTCCTACAGGATGATACCATGTATCTGCTACAGGCTTCTTCGGAATGACATCATGTATCTGCTACAGGCTGCTACAGGATACCATGCATCTGCCAGTGGCTCTTACGGGATGATACCATGTATCTGCTACAGGTTCCTACAGGAAGATACCATGTATCTACTACAGGCTTCTTCAGAATGATGCCATGTATCTGCTACAGGCTCCTACAGGATAATACCATGTATCTTCTACAGGTTCCTACAGGATGGTACCATGTATCTGCTACAGGCTCCTTCAGGATGATACCATATATCTGTTAGAGGCTATTACAGGATGATATCATGTATCTGCTACAGGCTCCTACGTGATGATATCATGTATCTGATACAGGCTCCTACATGATGATACCATGTATCTGCAACGAGCTCCTACAGGATGATACCATGTATCTGCTACAGGCTCCTACAGGATGATATCATGTATCACCTACAGGCTCTTACTGGATGATACCATGTATCTTCTACATGCTCCTACAGGATGATACCGTGTATCTGCTACAGGCTGCTACAGGATGATACCATGTATCTGCTACAGGCTCCTACAGGATACCATGCATCTGCCACAGGCTCCTACGGGATGATACCATGTATCTGCTACAGTCTTCTACAGAATGATGCCATGTATCTTCTACTGGCTCCTACAGGATAATACCATGTATCTGCTACATTCTCCTACAGGATGATACCATGTATCTGCTACAGACTCCTACTGGAGAGGTAGGTAAAAGATTCCATGTACTTGTTTAAGGCATATCTAGGCATTATACAAATAACTCGCACATAGCAGAGAGAAGCTTACGACAACCCATCAGTCCTACTTGGACCATTTACAAAGTCACACTAATACACAAGAGTGAGGGAGCCAATACTGGCTTGTCCAAGGTAGACCGAAAAATCGTCGTAAGCTTCTCTCTCTTACGTGCAGGTTGTGTATTCTTCCAATCACGGTATTGTACCTTTTGTTCTTCCTATCTCGGCATGTCCTGGGTACCACTTACGTAATGTAGGTAGTCACTAGTTATAAAGCTTCGATTCAAGCCTGCTATAAACATGAATATTGTACCTAAGAGCATCCCTAGGCAGCAGCAACATACTATGCACCTGTTCTATGCAGCTAGAGTGTACTAAGTCACTTGCAGCACGGACATAAATATTTCGCTATCTGACTCATTCTTACTTTCCTCAGCTGCGTGGTGGAGGAATATTGTGATGGGTTACGGGAAATTAAATATATCTCAACAGTTTTATATTGTGATATTTTGCCTTAAAAGTGTCATCTCTTTACCCGTGAGGAAAGTGTTGCTGGCGGTGCGTGGTTCCTCGTATACACACACACACACACACACACACACACACATAGTAAGGAATCGTTCAAGACTCTGTACAACGTTTACGTCAGGCTCATATTAGAGTATGCAGCACCAGTTTGGAACCCACAACTGGTCAAGTACGTCACGAAAATAGAGAAAGTGCAAAGGTTTGCAACAAGACTAGTCCCAGAGCTAAGGGGAATGTCCTACGAAGAAAGGTTAAAGGAAATCAGCCTCACGACACTGGTGGACAGGAAGGCTAGAGGAGATATGATAGCGACATATAAAATACTACGAGGAAATGACAAGGTGGACCAAGACAGGATGCTGCAGAGATGGAGCACAGAAACAAGGGGTCATAATTGGAAATTGAAGACTCAGATGAGTCACAAGGATGTTAGGAAGTATTTCTTCAGTCATAGAGTTGTCAGGGAGTGGAATAGTCTGGAAAGTGACGTAGCGGAGGCAGGAACCATACATAGTTTTAAGACGAGGTTTGATAAAACTCATAAAGCAGGGAGAGAGAGGACCCAGTAGCAATCAGTGAAGAGGCGGGGCCGGAACTATGACTCGACCCCTGCAACCACATATAGGTGAGTACACACATACACACACGCACACACACACACACACACACACACACACACACACACACACACACACACACACACACACACACACACACACACACACACACACACACACACACACACGCACACACACAAAACACACATATGCTAATAATCTGTGTACTCTCAGGGTTGGGCTCAGCTCAGTGACCTGTACAGACTTGGCTGGTCTCAAAATACAGTCCTGAGTAAGA
Source organism: Cherax quadricarinatus (assembly GCF_038502225.1). Taxonomy (NCBI): domain Eukaryota; kingdom Metazoa; phylum Arthropoda; class Malacostraca; order Decapoda; family Parastacidae; genus Cherax; species Cherax quadricarinatus. The sequence continues at coordinate 8,283 of NW_027196683.1, read as the reverse complement.
ACTGGCGATTTTTCATTCATCAGTCTGAGCTACAATCATAGCGAGTCCTTATTGCCTGACAGGGAGAAATTTGAAATTAATGATATTGGAAAACCAAAGTACAGTTAAAAAGGATTATGTGGGAGATTGTAGATATTGCAAGAGCTAATTTCGAACTGGTTGCAGAAGAGAGTGGGAAAGGATTTGGCAGACTTATCGCAGTAAGTGAAGAAATTTAGGAAAGTTGCAAAAGATGGAAGAAAATCGCAGAGTCAGAGGAAAAAGTCAATAACACCAGAAGAAAGAATCCAGAATCAAGAGGAGAATGTAAATTAGCTACAGGATGAACCATACTGAATGAAGGGAAGGAAGAGAGATGTAGCAACAATAACGTAGATTGTAAAGGGTGAAAAATTAGGTAGTGAGTAGAATAATGACTTTAAAAAAAATGTTCTTAGATTTGGACGAACACGACATGATAAGAGGAGGAATAAAGAAGATCATAACAGGCGAAACAATTTATTGGGAAAAGTGGAAAGGAACACTCAGTGATAATCTACATCCTTCATTAGCGAATAAAGGGAAGAAAAGAGAGTAGTTCTCTTATTGAAAGTAAATCATGAAACTCGAGAAATAACCGATAACAAATTTTTGGGGATTCGGAAAGAACTCCATTGGCAATCGATGACCACTCAGACTGACTCTTGTGTAATACATGTCAAGCCACAATATTTTGAGACATAAAACAGCTGGAGCCTGATGTAATCTACAAGGAGAGGAAACAGCTGAGGAAAAGAGTAAAACACCAAGAACCACAGAAATTAGAAGAGCGAACGGAGATAACAGTAGAGATATCTCCAGAGTTACACTCTGTCAAGGTCCAAACAAAACTCATCTCAACCTCCGGTTCGCACTTCCGTTCAACTTAGAAATCAATGCAACCCTACGTTCGAGTGTTCGCATCGCTATTGGGCCGTGCGGACGTGCTGCGCAGTAGCTCCTGATTGAGTTGGCTTTTGCGCAGTGTTGACGTGTACTTGGCTCTGTGAAGACCTGTTTGCGCGCTCTCTAGAATTGAAGCAAGATGCCCTCCATCGAGCAACTTTACCAACAGCTTAAGGAAGATTTGAGGTTGGCGAATATGGAAATTCGGCGACTGACCGAGGAAAACAAAAAGATTCGGAGTAGTCCTCCTGTTTTGAGTCCTCAGGTCAAGAAGGGAAACTGGTCAGTGGCTGGACAGCAGGGAAAGAAGTTGACGATCAAGAAGACGAATGGAAAGGTAGAAACGATGAAGAAGAAAGAGACTGCCGTGGAAACTGTTGTGGAAACATCCAATACATTCTCAGTGCTACCCGACGAATGTGAGTCGAATACTGGGAACGTCACGACGAAAGACATTAAGGAAGGTACGAATATTGTTGTTGTTGGGGATAGCCAAGTTAGGTATATGGATAGGGCGTTCTGCTTGAAGGACAGGAGTAGGAGACAGAGAGTTTGCTTTCCTGGGGCTGGCATGGAGGATATTGTTAGCCGTCTGGATGACATCATGAGAGGTAATGGGAGCAATCCTATTATCTGTCTCAGTGCTGGAGGCAACGATGTTGGCAGACGTAGGAGTGAGGACCTGATTAGCAGGTATAGGTCAGCAATAGAAATAATTAGAAGTAAGGGTGGGAAACCTGTCATATGTGGTATTTTGCCAAGGAGGGGAGTTGGAAGTGAATGGTTGTCCAGGGCAATTGGTGTCAATTGCTGGCTGGACAAATACTGTAAGGAAAATGCGGTAACATTCATTGACAACTGGGACCTCTTCTATGGCAGAAATGACATGTATGCTAGGGATGGGGTTCACTTATCTAGGTGTGGGGTGGGAGCACTGGCAACTGCAGTGGAGGGAGCAGTTAGGACTTTAAACTAGGAATAGTTAGTGGTATGGGTTTTGGCAGGAAAACAGTGAAGTTCCAGTGTAGTAATATTACGAGTTCTAGGGGAACTAGTAATAATAAGAACGAGATAGATATTGAAAAGCCAGGGACCTTGGGTGATAAGGACAGTAATAGGTTTAGTAGAAAAATAGAAATGAGCAGGAAGGGTAAAGAGAAAGGAGAGTCTTTCAATGTTTATTATGCTAATTGCCGTAGTGCTAGGAATAAGATGGACGAGTTGAGATTAGTTGCTAGTGTAGGTAACATTGATGTATTTGCCTTAACTGAGACGTGGTTTAATTCAAAAAGTCGGGACATGCCTGCGGAATGTCATATTCAGGGTTTTAAATTGTTCCAAGAAGATAGAAGTATTGGGAGGGGGGGGGGGTGGCATTGTATGTCCGAGATCGCTTGAACTGTTGCATAAAAACGGGTATTAAGTCTGAAGTAACACATACAGAGTCTGTTTGGATAGAATTTTCAGAGGGGCATGAAAAACTGATTTTAGGAGTGATATACCGTCCCCCAAACTTAGATAGGGACCAAGGGAAACTACTATGGGAGGAAATTGTTAAGGCCACAAGGCACGATAATGTAGTAATTCTAGGAGACTTTAACTTTAGTCATGTTGATTGGAATTTCTTGACTGGGAATTTAGAATCATACGACTTCTTAGAAGTATTTCAGGATTGTTTTTTGAAGCAGTTTGTGACAGAACCTACAAGGGGAAATAACCTGCTTGACTTAGTTATGGCAAACAATGAATCCCTTGTTAATAATTTAGAAATTTCAGAGGAACTGGGTGCTAGCGACCACAAATCAATTACATTTAGCATTGAATGGAAGTACGATAGTAGCGATAACTCAGTAACAGTCCCAGATTTTCGCTTAGCAGATTACGATGGGCTTAGAGAACACTTATCATCTGTTGACTGGGGTAACGAAGAGAGCTATCAATATGACAGTTTTCTGAACACTATACATGCTGCTCAAAGAGCGTTTATCCCATATAAAGAAATTAGATCAAATAGAAATGACCCAAAATGGATGAATAATAGGCTCAAATATCTACTAGGGCATAAGAAAGGAATTTATAGGCGTATCAAAAGAGGTGAGGGTCATCTTATGAATCAGTATATTGACATTAAGAGGGACATTAAAAAGGGGATAAGAAAAGCTAAAAGGGACTATGAAATTAAAGTTGCTAGGGATTCTAAAACTAACCCAAAAAGTTTTTTCCAGATCTATAGAACAAAAGTTAGAGATAAGATAGGTCCCCTTAAAAATAACTATGGGCACCTTACTGACAAAGAGAATGAAATGTGCTTGATTTTAAATAATTATTTTCTCTCAGTTTTTACACAGGAAGACACTAACAATATTCCAGTAATTAATTTTTACAGTGGGCTAGAAGAAGATAAATTATGTAACATCACAGTCACTAGTGAGATGGTTGTGAAGCAGATAGACAGACTGAAGCAAAATAAGTCGCCGGGTCCTGATGAGGTTTTTTCAAGGGTTCTTAAGGAATGCAAAATGGAACTCTGTGAACCATTAACTAATATTTTTAATTTATCTCTTCAAACAGGTGTAGTGTTTGATATGTGGAAGATGGCTAATGTAACTCCTATTTTTAAAACAGGGGACAAGTCGTTACCGTCAAATTACCGCCCAATAAGCCTGACCTCAATTGTAGGCAAATTACTAGAGTCAATTATAGCTGAGATTATAAGAAGCCATCTCGATAAGCATAGCTTGATTAATGATACTCAGCATGGATTCACAAGAGGCCGGTCTTGTCTAACTAATTTATTAACTTTCTACAGTAAAGCTTTTGAGGCTGTTGACCACAATAAAGAATTTGATATTATTTACGTAGATTTTAGTAAGGCTTTTGATAGAGTTCCGCACCATAGACTGTTAAAGAAAGTGGCAGCTCATGGCATTGGGGGAAAAGTGCTCTCGTGGATCGAGTCATGGCTCACTGACAGGAAGCAGAGAGTGTCCATAAATGGGGTTAAATCCGAGTGGGGATCTGTAACAAGTGGCGTTCCACAGGGATCAGTCTTGGGCCCGTTGTTGTTTATAATATATATCAATGATCTTGATGAGGGAATTACTAGTGATATGAGCAAATTCGCCGATGACACAAAGATAGGTAGGATAATTGATTCAAACGTAGATGTTATGGAACTTCAGGAGGATTTAAACAAACTCTATTCTTGGTCAGAAAAGTGGCAGATGCAGTTCAATGTAGATAAATGCAAGGTTCTGAAGCTTGGGAGTGCCCATAACCCTAGTACTTATAAGTTAAATGATGTAGAACTTAGCCATACAGATTGCGAAAAGGACTTGGGGGTTATGGTGAGCAGCAACCTTAAACCAAGACAGCAATGCCTAAGCGTACGTAATAAGGCAAATAGATTACTGGGATTTATATCAAGAAGTGTAAGCAACAGAAGTCCAGAGGTCATACTGCAGCTTTATACATCATTAGTAAGGCCTCACCTAGATTATGCAGCTCAGTTCTGGTCTCCGTATTACAAAATGGACATAAATTCGTTAGAAAACATTCAGCGTAGGATGACTAAATTAATACATAGCATTAGAAATCTTCCTTATGAAGAAAGATTGAAGACTCTTAAGTTACATTCACTTGTTAGACGAAGAATGAGGGGAGACCTGATCGAAGTGTATAAGTGGAAGATAGGTATTAATAAAGGGGATATTAATAAGGTCTTGAGGATGTCTCTCCAAGAGAGAACCCGCAGTAATGGATTTAAATTAGATAAGTTTAGATTTAGAAAGGACATAGGAAAGTATTGGTTTGGAAATAGGGTAGTTGATGAGTGGAACAGTCTACCTAGTTGGGTTATTGAGGCTGGGACTTTGGGTAGTTTCAAATCTAGGTTGGATAAGTACATGAGTGGGAGGGGTTGGATTTGAGTGGGACTTTCACATCAGAGCTTATTTCTTGGGTGGCATTGAAAATTGGGTTGGGCAAATGTTTTGTTAGTGGGATGAATTGTAAAGGACCTGCCTAGTATGGGCCAGCAGGCCTCCTCTACCACTATTGAAGCTCACCCATAAGTACAAGTAGTTTCCAAGGATACTCCAAGTGGACTAACATTCCACATGGAGCCCCACTGTCTCCTATAGTAAGTGTTGTGAATATGCCGCCTCAAGCTGGGTATGACATACTTCAGTAGTCAGATGATGAATCTGAAGCTTGTTAGTATCACAAGCAGTAGTGCAGAAGAGGAAATACTCAGTACACAGAAAACCACTGAGAACTACACTCCTCCCTTTAATGAATTGCGTAGGGAGAGCTTGCACTCACTTGCAGATATAATCTCAGACACCAACTCTGTGTACGCATCAAAAGCGGAAACTTCTCGAAATAATGGGGATTACGATTTTACAACTTAATATTCAACATTTCTTTAACAACCGATACCTCCTTGAAGTAGAACTACATAATCACAACCCTGACATCATCCTTGTGAATGAAACAGCTGCGAAAGCAGACCAACACATAAAGATACGTGGTTACTATACTGTCGAGAAATCGAAAGGGCCCTTTAGTGGTGTGGCAGTTCTAGTGATGCTAGGCTATGCATTTCGTAACATCCACATTGATGAGGAAAACATTGTAGCAATAGAACTGACAACCTCAAATGGTCAGTTAATAGTAGGAACTGGATATTTTCCACCTAGATAAGCATATATAAAGTCCATTCCCCTACACCAGATACTGAGTAGAAATATTCCTACAATCCTGGCAGGAGATTTTTAATGCCCATCACCCCGCACTCTTCAACTGCGGAGCCGGAAATCCGCTGAGTGACTTAAAGGAAAAACAGCTATTTAATATGAAGACAGCAAGAAATCTATCATTGCAAGGAACATTCTTTAAGTCACATGTAGGATCTCAAACGAAACACCTGACATAATTTTGACCAACAGAGATTGTGTCCTATTCCAGTGCAGAATCTCAGCTGGTGGAAATGTAGGATCAGACCACATCCCTCTTATAATAACATACGAAGCATTCCCTTTTACAATACCCACTCCTCCGAAACCCAACCTAAAAACTTTAGGATTTGACTCCTTTAGGGACTACCTATTCAATGGCAATACTGTTTCGCTTGAGAATCAGCCTTCAACTTCAATTGACGAAGCAATCAGCTCCTTCCACGGACGAATCATAGAGGCCACTCATGCAACTTTCCAATTAACTACATCAAGGATCAATCAACAATATAAACCAAACAGGAAAATTAGGGATTGCATGAAAAATTATCAAACATAATATAGAAAACACCATCAAACAAGTCAGCCCACAAGGGCTGTGCTGCAGAGGTTATGATGGGCCTTAATTACCATGATCACACAACACAAAAGTGAATTATGGAAATATCTTGTTCTTCTAGCTAATCAGTACAAACGTCATCCTGAAAAGTTCTGGAGCAAGATCTGCCAGCTTCTATGAGCAAAGCACAAGGTTACCCATTATCTAATACATTCCTTCACCACTGACGATGATGAGGAAGTTGATATAAAACTTGTTGACCCACAAGACCAAGCCAGTCTGATGGGTGATGTGTGGGAGAAAATTCTCTCACACAATGACACTAGAAGATTTAATAATAATCATTATCAGTGTGTCAATGAATGGAGAGACGATAACAGAGCTGACCTCCAACCACTAAATTTAACTGATACATCTACTCTTGAAGATGAACGCCCCCTTACAAGACCAGTCACACTCAGGGAGATGAGTCAAGTTACCGGCAGAATGCGTAATAAAGCTCCTGGCCTCTCAGGCATAACAGTGAAACAAGTTCTTACCTAGAAATTGCAAAGTGCCTCTGGTAAATATCATTAATGCCATCTTGACCTCGGGACACTTTCTAGTGGCTCTTAAGTCAGCAAGGATAATATTTATTGCAAAACCCAATAAAGACAAACATAAACCAAAGAACTAAAGACCTGTCTCATTACTTGAAGTCACTGGTAAAGTCCTTGAGAAAATCATTTCCAACAGATTAAATTACTACATGGAGTACAATCACCTCTTCACTGAAAAACAGTTCGGATTCAGGACTCAGAGGAACCCAACATGCTATAAATATCATCTTCGATGCTGTTGACAGCCTTAGGTAACAGGGCAACCTTGCCCTAATTGCCACCAGGGATGTACACAAAACTTTTGACAGCTTGTGGCATGATGGACTCATACTTAAAGAGGTTGACCTGCTTGCCCACAACTAGACCTTTCTCAGATTTATATACATCTTATCAAAAAGAAAGCTCATCCCTGCCTTTAACGGCAGGTCAGCGGAGCCTTTTACACCGACAGCTGGAGTGCCTTAGCCCGATACTATTCAACATATAAGTAAACGATCTCCCTCAACCCGAGTTCAGTGATACTATCATTATCCAATTTAGTGATGATGTTATCCATATAGTATCATCCACCCCCGTAACAGGAAATATGAGTATGAAAGGGTAATAGAAAAAAAATGAATACGGAACTACGAAGAACAGCAAACTGGGAGAAGAAATGGAGAATCACGACTAACCCAGACAAAGTCCTTATCAGCACCATCAGATGTTTTACAACAACTATAGAAGACAAGGGGGGCATCTCCATCAGAGGTACACTTATTGCCATTAGAAACCCCAACAGGATCCTGGGATATGAGACAGACAGATTACTCCACTCCACATCTCACACCACTAAAAAGATAAATTTAGCCAAAGCCCGCCTTAACAGTCTATATAAGTATAATCAAGCCCATTCCCACATCAAGAAACACCTGTACAAGATGATAAGACCTATGCTAGAATATTCATGTGTACCCATGTCATTAACAACTAAAACCAACATGCTACAGCTACAATGAGTCAAGAATAGAGCACTCCGCATCATGACAGGCACCACGAGGAGAGACGGAATCAGGATGGAAGATTTATGCATCCGACAGGATATAGATGCAATAAATGTAAGGCTTGATAAACTAAAGAAGAGACAATTATACGCAATGCAAGAACTCTATCTACCAGGCAGAGAGAACCCTCCCCAATTTGCAAATACCACCGACTACATCATCAACACACCTCGCCACAGAACCCGAAGAATGACCCTCCAACAGAGAGTGAGACGATTCATCCACAAGGATAATTTCCAAAGACCATTGATTCTGAGTGACCTCTCAGAAGATATAGATGAATGGGTAACACGAGAACTCTTTTATGTCCAATAAGGATAACAACACCCCAGTTTATGGAGACTTCCTTTATAACTTATCAACTATTACGTCTAACCATGTAACATCGACAAACCTACTATGGCAGGACACCATCTCTGAAG
>NW_027196682.1:77500-81691 GCF_038502225.1 Cherax quadricarinatus | reverse complement strand
TCTCTCTGCTTCCTGAGCTGTATCATACCTCTTCTTAAAACTATGTATGGTTCCTGCCTCCACTACTTCACTTGCTAGGCTATTCCACTTCCTGACAACTCTATGACTGAAGAAATACTTCCTAACGTCCCTGTGACTCGTCTGAGTCTTCAGCTTCCAGTTGTGACCCCTTGTCCCTGTGTCCCCTCTCTGGAACATCCTATCTCTGTCCACCTTGTCTAGTCCCCGCAGTATCTTGCATGTCGTTATCATGTCTCCCCTGACCCTTCTGTCCTCCAGTGTCGTCAGTCCGATCTCCCTCAACCTTTCCTCGTACGACATTCCCTTGAGCTCTGGGACTAGCCTTGTTGCAAACCTTTGTACTTTCTCTAACTTCTTGACGTGCTTGACCAGGTGTGGGTTCCAGACTGGTGCTGCATACTCCAGTATGGGCCTAACATACACAGTGTACAGTGTCTTGAACGATTCCTTATTAAGGTATCGGAACGCTATTCTCAGGTTTGCCAGGCGCCCGTATGCTGCAGCAGTTATTTGGTTGATGTGTGCCTCCGGTGATGTGCTCGGTGTTATGGTCACCTCAAGGTCTTTCTCCCTGAGTGAGGTCTGTAGTCTTCGTCCACCTAGCCTATACTCTGTCTGCGGTCTTCTTTGCCCCTCCCCAATCTTCATGACTTTGCATTTGGCTGGATTGAATTCGAGAAGCCAGTTACTGGACCACATGTCCCGCCTGTCCAGGTCTCTTTGCAGTCCTGCCTCATCCTCATCCGATTTAATTCTTCTCATCAACTTCACATCATCTGCGAATAGGGACACTTCAGAGTCTATTCCTTCCATCATGTCGTTCACATATATCAAAAATAGCACTGGTCCTAGAACTGACCCCTGTGGGACCCCGCTCGTCACAGGCGCCCACTGTGATACCTCTTCACGTACCATGACTCGTTGCTGCCTCCTTGTCAGGTATTCCCTTATCCATTGCAGTGCCCTCCCTTTTACGTGCGCCTGATCCTCCAGCTTCTGCACTAATCTCTTGTGGGGAACTGTGTCAAAGGCCTTCCTGCAGTCTAGGAAAACGCAATCTACCCACCCCTCTCTCTCGTGTTTTACTTCTGTTACCTTGTCATAAAACTCCAGGAGGTTTGTGATACAAGATTTGCCTTCCATGAACCCATGCTGGTTTTCATTTATAATCTTGTTCCTTTCCAGGTGTTCTACCACTCTCCTCCTGATAATCTTCTCCATGACTTTGCACACAATACAAGTCAGAGACACAGGTCTGTAGTTTAGCGCCTCGTTTCTATTTCCTTTCTTAAATATTGGGACTACATTAGCTGTCTTCCATTTCTCAGGTAGTTGCCCAGTTTCAAGGGATGTGTTGAAGATTGTGGTTAGAGGCACGCACAGCATCTCTGCTCCTTCTCTAAGGACCCATGGGGAGATGTTGTCCGGTCCCATCGCCTTTGAGGTGTCAAGGTCACTTAAGAGCTTCTTCACCTCCTCCTCAGTTGTTCGTATGTCATCCAACACTTGTTGGTATATTCCCTCTTGATGTTCCCTTCTGTGCTGTCTTCCCACAGCCCTTCCTGTCTCTACTGTAAAAACTTCCTTAAATCTCCTGTTCAGCTCCTCACATACCTCCTGATCATTTCTTGTGAGTTCTCCACCTTCTGTCCTTAATCTGTGTATGTATTCACCTATTTTTGGTTGTAGGGATCGAGTCACAGCTCCCGCTGCCGCCTTTTCACTGGTCGCTACAAGGTCCACTCTCTCCCTGCTTCACGAAATTCATGTGTGTGTATGTACTCCAACACAGGAGCTGGAACTTTTAGTCACCTGACTGAGGCCTTCCACTGGCTTACGTGTCCTCCACCTTGCACCTTTGTTGTACAAAGTTCTACCAAGTTGTCACCAGGGTAGTTGTCACCAGGGTAGTTGTCACCAGGGTAGTTGTCACTAGGGTAGTTGTCACCAGGGTAGTTGTCACCAGGGTAGTTGCCACCAGGGTAGTTGTCACCAGGGTAGTTGTCACCAGGGTAGTTGTCACCAGGGTAATTGTCACCAGGGTAGTTGTCACCAGGGTAGTTGTCACCAGGGTAGTTGTCACTAGGGTAGTTGTCACCAGGGTAGTTGTCACCAGGGTAGTTGTCACCAGGGTAGTTGTCACCAGGGTAGTTGTCACCAGGGTAGTTGTCACCAGGGTAGTTGTCACCAGGGTAGTTGTCACCAGGGTAGTTGTCACCAGGGTAGTTGTTACCAGGGTAGTTGTCACCAGGGTAGTTGTCACCAGGGTAGTTGTCACCAGGGTAGTTGTCACCAGGGTAGTTGTCACCAGGGTAGTTGTCACCAGGGTAGTTGTCACCAGGGTAGTTGTCACCAGGGTAGTTGTCACCAGGGTAGTTGCCACCAGGGTAGATATCACCAGGGTAGTTGTCACCAGGGTAGTTGTCACCAGGGTAGTTGTCACCAGGGTAGTTGTCACCAGGGTAGTTGTCACCAGGGTAGTTGTCACCAGGGTAGATATCACCAGGGTAGTTGTCACCAGGGTAGTTGTCACCAGGGTAGTTGTCACCAGGGTAGTTGTCACCAGGGTAGTTGTCACCAGGGTAGTTGTCACCAGGGTAGTTGTCACCAGGGTAGTTGTCACCAGGGTAGTTGTCACCAGGGTAGATATCACCAGGGTAGTTGTCACCAGGGTAGTTGTCACCAGGGTAGTTGTCACCAGGGTAGATATCACCAGGGTAGTTGTCACCAGGGTAGTTGTCACAAGGGTAGATATCACCAGGGTAGTTGTCACCAGGGTAGTTGTCACCAGGGTAGTTGTCACCAGGGTAGATATCACCAGGGTAGTTGTCACCAGGGTAGTTGTCACCAGGGTAGTTGTCACCAGGGTAGATATCACCAGGGTAGTTGTCACCAGGGTAGTTGTCACCAGGGTAGTTGTCACCAGGGTAGTTGTCACCAGGGTAGTTGTCACCAGGGTAGTTGTCACCAGGGTAGATATCACCATACTAGTAAATGTTCTGTGCGTTATGTGTGTTGTGTTGCGTGTGTTGTGTTGCGTGTGTTGTGTTGCGTGTGTTGTGTTACGTGTGTTGTGTTGCGTGTGTTGTGTTGCGTGTGTTGTGTTGCGTGTGTTGTGTTGCGTGTGTTGTGTTGCGTGTGTTGTGTTGCATGTGTTGTGTTGCGTGTGTTGTGTTGCGTGTGTGTTGCATGTGTTGTGTTGCGTGTGTTGTGTTGCGTGTGTTGTGTTGCATGTGTTGTGTTGCATGTGTTGTGTTGCGTGTGTTGTGTTGCGTGTGTTGTGTTGCGTGTGTTGTGTTGCATGTGTTGCGTTGCGTGTGTTGTGTTGCATGTGTTGTGTTGCATGTGTTGTGTTGCGTGTGTTGTGTTGCGTGTGTTGTGTTGCGTGTGTTGTGTTGCATGTGTTGTGTTGCGTGTGTTGTGTTGCATGTGTTGTGTTGCGTGTGTTGTGTTGCGTGTGTTGTGTTGCGTGTGTTGTGTTGCGTGTGTTGTGTTGCAGGTGTTGTGTTGCGTGTGTTGTGTTGCATGTGTTGTGTTGCATGTGTTGTGTTGCGTGTGTTGTGTTGCATGTGTTGTGTTGCGTGTGTTGTGTTGCATGTGTTGTGTTGCATGTGTTGTGTTGCATGTGTTGTGTTGCGTGTGTTGTGTTGCATGTGTTGTGTTGCGTGTGTTGTGTTGCGTGTGTTGTGTTGCGTGTGTTGTGTTGCGTGTGTTGTGTTGCATGTGTTGTGTTGCCTGTGTTGTGTTGCATGTGTTGTGTTGCGTGTGTTGTGTTGCGTGTGTTGTGTTGCGTGTGTTGTGTTGCGTGTGTTGTGTTGCATGTGTTGTGTTGCGTGTGTTGTGTTGCATGTGTTGTGTTGCATGAGTTGTGTTGCGTGTGTTGTGTTGCATGTGTTGTGTTGCGTGTGTTGTGTTGCATGTGTTGTGTTGCGTGTGTTGTGTTGCATGTGTTGTGTTGCGTGTGTTGTGTTGCATGTGTTGTGTTGCATGTGTTGTGTTGCGTGTGTTGTGTTGCATGTGTTGTGTTGCGTGTGTTGTGTTGCATGTGTTGTGTTGCATGTGTTGTGTTGCGTGTGTTGTGTTGCATGTGTTGTGTTGCGTGTGTTGTGTTGCATGTGGTGTTGCTTGCGTTGTGTTGTGTTGCGTGTGGTGTTGCATGTGTTGTGTTGT
>NW_027196682.1:67500-70000 GCF_038502225.1 Cherax quadricarinatus | reverse complement strand
CCACAGGGTTCGGTCCTAGGACCAGTGCTATTTTTGGTATATGTGAACGACATGACGGAAGGGTTAGACTCAGAAGTGTCCCTGTTTGCAGATGATGTGAAGTTAATGAGGAGAATTAAATCTGATGAGGACCAGGCAGGACTTCAAAGAGACCTGGACAGACTGGACACCTGGTCCAGCAAATGGCTTCTCGAATTTAATCCTGCCAAATGCAAAGTCATGAAGATAGGGGAAGGGCACAGAAGACCACAGACAGAGTATAGGCTAGGTGGCCAAAGACTGCAAACCTCACTCAAGAAGAAAGATCTTGGGGTGAGTATAACACCGAGCATGTCTCCGGAAGCACACATCAATCAGATAACTGCTGCAGCATATGGGCGCCTGGCAAACCTGAGAACAGCATTCCGATACCTTAGTAAGGAATCATTCAAGACACTGTACACCGTGTATGTCAGGCCCATACTGGAGTATGCAGCACCTGTTTGGAACCCGCACTTGATAAAGCACGTCAAGAAACTAGAGAAAGTACAAAGGTTTGCAACAAGGTTAGTTCCAGAGCTAAGGGGAATGTCCTATGAAGAAAGATTAAGGGAAATCGGCCTGACGACACTGGAGGACAGGAGGGTCAGGGGAGACATGATAACGACATATAAAATACTGCGTGGAATAGACAAGGTGGACAAAGACAGGATGTTCCAGGGAGGGGACACAGAAACAAGAGGCCACAATTGGAAGTTGAAGACACAAATGAGTCAGAGAGATAGTAGGAAGTATTTCTTCAGTCATAGAGTTGTAAGGCAGTGGAATAGCCTAGAAAATGACGTAGTGGAGGCAGGAACCATACACAGTTTTAAGACGAGGTTTGATAAAGCTCATGGAGCGGGGAGAGAGAGGGCCTAGTAGCAACCGGTGAAGAGGCGGGGCCAGGAGCTAGGACTCGACCCCTGCAACCACAAATAGGTGAGTACAAATAGGTGAGTACACACACACACACACACACTCACAGGCCCCCCAAACCACAGTGATGAAAAGGAAACTGAATGTATGTTACACAAACACTGATGGAATAACAAACAAGTGGGAGGAGTGGCACGAAAGAGTCAAAGAGACATCACCGGACATCATAGCTCTCACAGAAACCAAGCTTACAGGTATGATAACAGATGACATCTTTCCAACGGGATACCAGATCCTGAGGAAAGACAGAGGGAACAGGGGGGGTGGAGGAGTGGCGTTGCTGATCAAAAATCGCTGGAATTTCGATGAGCTGGAGAGAGGAGACAGCGGAGAAGAAAGTGATTACATAGCGGGAACACTTCACTCTGGAGGTCCAAAGGTGGTAATTGCAGTGATGTATAACCCACCACAGAACAGCAGGAGGCCAAGGCAAGAGTATGACGAGAGCAATAGAGCGATGGTTGACACACTGGCTACAGTGGCCAGAAGAGCTCATGCATGCAGGGCAAAGCTCCTGATCATGGGCGACTTTAACCACAAGGAGATAGATTGGGAGAACTTGGAGCCACATGGGGGCCAAGATACATGGAGGGCTAACATGATGGAGGTGGTACTGGAAAACTTCATGTACCAACACGTAAGGGACACTACAAGAGAGAGAGGAGAGGATAAACCAGCAAGACTGGACCTAGTATTCACCTTGAGTAGTGCAGATATTGAGGACATCACATATGAAAGACCCCTTGGGGCCAGCGATCATATGGTTTTAAGCTTCGAATAAGCAGTAGAGCTACAAGTGGAGGGGGAAGCAGGAAGGCCAGGACGAATGAAGCCAAACTACAAGAAAGGGGACTACACGGGAATGAGGAACTTAATGAACGGGGTTCAGTGGGACAGAGAACTGGCAGGGAAGCCAGTTAATGAGATGATGGAATATGTAGCAACAATATGCAAGGAGGCTGAGGAGAGGTTTGTACCCAAGGGTAACAGGAATAATGAAAAAGCCAGGATGCGCCCATGGTCCACCCAAAGGTGCAGGGAGGCAAAAACCAAGTGTGCTAGGGAATGGAAGAAATATAGAAGGCAAAGGACCCAGGAGAATAAGGAGAGCAGTCGTAGAGCCAGAAATGAATATGCACAGATAAGAAGGGAGGCCCAACATCAATATGAAAACGACATAGCAGCGAAAGCCAAATCTGACCCGAAGCTGTTGTACAGCCACATCAGGAAGAAAACAACCGTCAAGGACCAAGTAATCAGGCTAAGGAAGGAAGGAGGAGAGACAACAAGAAATGACCGTGAAGTATGTGAGGAACTCAACAAGAGATTCAAAGAAGTGTTCACAGAGGAGACAGAAGGGGCTCCAGAAAGACGGAGAGGTGGGGTGCACCACCAAGTGCTATACACAGTGCACACAACCGAGGAAGAAGTGAAGAGGCTTCTGAGTGAGCTAGATACCTCAAAGGCAATGGGGCCAGATAACATCTCTCCATGGGTATTGAGAGAGGGAGCAGAGGCGCTAAGTGTACCCCTAACAACAATA
>NW_027196682.1:52500-62500 GCF_038502225.1 Cherax quadricarinatus | reverse complement strand
GTAAGCAACACTGCAAGCAACCATGCAAGACAATGGTGACCAGAGTAAGCAACACTGCAAGCAACCATGCAAGACAATGGTGACCACAGTAAGCAACACTGCAAGCAACCATGCAAGACAATGGTGACCAGAGTAAGCAACACTGCAAGCAACCATGCAAGACAATGGTGACCACAGTAAGCAACACTGCAAGCAACCATGCAAGACAATGGTGACCACAGTAAGCAACACTGCAAGCAACCATGCAAGACAATGGTGACCACAGTAAGCAACACTGCAAGCAACCATGCAAGACAATGGTGACCAGAGTAAGCAACACTGTAAGCACCCATGCAAGACAATGGTGACCACAGTAAGCAGCACTGCAGGCAACCATGCAAGACAATGGTGACCACAGTAAGCAACATTGCAAGCAACCATGCAAGACAATGGTGACCACAGTAAGCAACACTGCAAGCAACCATGCAAGACAATGGTGACCACAGTAAGCAACACTGCAAGCAACCATGCAAGACAATGGTGACCACAGTAAGCAACACTGCAAGCAACCATGCAAGACAATGGTGACCACAGTAAGCAACACTGCAAGCAACCATGCAAGACAATGGTGACCACAGTAAGCAACACTGCAAGCAACCATGCAAGACAATGGTGACCACAGTAAGCAACACTGCAAGCAACCATGCAAGACAATGGTGACCACGGTAAGCAACACTGTAAGCAACCATGCAAGACAATGGTGACCACAGTAAGCAACACTGCAAGCAACCATGCAAGACAATGGTGACCACATTAAGCAACACTGCAAGCAACCATGCAAGACAATGGTGACCACAGTAAGCAACACTGCAAACAACCATGCAAGACAATGGTGACCACAGTAAGCAACACTGCAAGCAACCATGCAAGACAATGGTGACCAGAGTAAGCAACACTGCAAGCAACCATGCAAGACAATGGTGACCACAGTAAGCAACACTGCAAGCAACCATGCAAGACAATGGTGACCAGAGTAAGCAACACTGCAAGCAACCATGCAAGACAATGGTGACCACAGTAAGCAACACTGCAAGCAACCATGCAAGACAATGGTGACCACAGTAAGCAACACTGCAAGCAACCATGCAAGACAATGGTGACCAGAGTAAGCAACACTGCAAGCAACCATGCAAGACAATGGTGACCACAGTAAGCAACACTGCAAGCAACCATGCAAGACAATGGTGACCACAGTAAGCAACACTGCAAGCAACCATGCAAGACAATGATGACCACAGTAAGCAACACTGCAAGCAACCATGCAAGACAATGGTGACCACAGTAAGCAACACTGCAAGCAACCATGCAAGACAATGGTGACCAGAGTAAGCAACACTGCAAGCAACCATGCAAGACAATGGTGACCACAGTAAGCAACACTGCAAGCAACCATGCAAGACAATGGTGACCATAGTAAGCAACACTGCAAGCAACCATGCAAGACAATGGTGACCACAGTAAGCAACACTGCAAACAACCATGCAAGACAATGGTGACCACAGTAAGCAACACTGCAAGCAACCATGCAAGACAATGGTGACCACAGTAAGCAACACTGCAAGCAACCATGCAAGACAATGGTGACCACAGTAAGCAACACTGCAAGCAACCATGCAAGACAATGATAACCACAGTAAGCAACACTGCAAGCAACCATGCAAGACAATGGTGACCACAGTAAGCAACACTGCAAGCAACCATGCAAGACAATGGTGGCCACATTAAGCAGCACTGCAAGCAACCATGCAAGACAATGGTGACCAGAGTAAGCAACACTGCAAGCAACCATGCAAGACAATGGTGGCCACAGTAAGCAACACTGCAAGCAACCATGCAAGACAATGGTGACCAGAGTAAGCAACACTGCAAGCAACCATGCAAGACAATGGTGGCCACAGTAAGCAACACTGCAAGCAACCATGCAAGACAATGGTGACCACAGTAAGCAACACTGCAAGCAACCATGCAAGACAATGGTGACCACGGTAAGCAACACTGTAAGCAACCATGCAAGACAATGGTGACCACAGTAAGCAACACTGCAAGCAACCATGCAAGACAATGGTGACCACATTAAGCAACACTGCAAGCAACCATGCAAGACAATGGTGACCACAGTAAGCAACACTGCAAACAACCATGCAAGACAATGGTGACCACAGTAAGCAACACTGCAAGCAACCATGCAAGACAATGGTGACCACAGTAACCAACACTGCAAGCAACCATGCAAGACAATTGTGACCACAGTAAGCAACACTGCAAGCAACCATGCAAGACAATGGTGACCAGAGTAAGCAACACTGCAAGCAACCATGCAAGACAATGGTGACCACAGTAAGCAACACTGCAAGCAACCATGCAAGACAATGGTGACCAGAGTAAGCAACACTGCAAGCAACCATGCAAGACAATGGTGACCACAGTAAGCAACACTGCAAGCAACCATGCAAGACAATGGTGACCACAGTAAGCAACACTGCAAGCAACCATGCAAGACAATGGTGACCAGAGTAAGCAACACTGCAAGCAACCATGCAAGACAATGGTGACCACAGTAAGCAACACTGCAAGCAACCATGCAAGACAATGGTGACCACAGTAAGCAACACTGCAAGCAACCATGCAAGACAATGATGACCACAGTAAGCAACACTGCAAGCAACCATGCAAGACAATGGTGACCACAGTAAGCAACACTGCAAGCAACCATGCAAGACAATGATAACCACAGTAAGCAACACTGCAAGCAACCATGCAAGACAATGGTGACCACAGTAAGCAACACTGCAAGCAACCATGCAAGACAATGGTGGCCACAGTAAGCAGCACTGCAAGCAACCATGCAAGACAATGGTGACCACAGTAAGCAACACTGCAAGCAACCATGCAAGACAATGGTGGCCACAGTAAGCAACACTGCAAGCAACCATGCAAGACAATGGTGACCAGAGTAAGGAACACTGCAAGCAACCATGCAAGACAATGGTGGCCACAGTAAGCAACACTGCAAGCATCCATGGAAGACAATGGTGACCACAGTAAGCAACACTGCAAGCAACCATGCAAGACAATGGTGGCCACAGTAAGCAACACTGCAAGCAACCATGCAAGACAATGGTGACCAGAGTAAGCAACACTGCAAGCAACCATGCAAGACAATGGTGACCACAGTAAGCAACACTGCAAGCAACCATGCAAGACAATGGTGGCCACAGTAAGCAACACTGCAAGCAACCATGCAAGACAATGGTGACCAGAGTAAGCAACACTGCAAGCAACCATGCAAGACAATGGTGGCCACAGTAAGCAACACTGCAAGCAACCATGCAAGACAATGGTGACCACAGTAAGCAACACTGCAAGCAACCATGCAAGACAATGGTGACCACAGTAAGCAACACTGCAAGCAACCATGCAAGACAATGATAACCACAGTAAGCAACACTGCAAGCAACCATGCAAGACAATGGTGACCACAGTAAGCAACACTGCTAGCAACCATGCAAGACAATGGTGACGACAGTAAGCAACACTGCAAGCAACCATGCTAGACAATGGTGGCCACAGTAAGCAACACTGCAAGCAACCATGCAAGACAATGGTGACCAGAGTAAGCAACACTGCAAGCAACCATGCAAGACAATGGTGACCACAGTAAGCAACACTGCAAGCAACCATGCAAGACAATGGTGACCAGAGTAAGCAACACTGCAAGCAACCATGCAAGACAATGGTGACCAGAGTAAGCAACACTGCAAGCAACCATGCAAGACAATGGTGACCACAGTAAGCAACACTGCAAGCAACCATGCAAGACAATGGTGGCCACAGTAAGCAACACTGCAAGCAACCATGCAAGACAATGGTGACCACAGTAAGCAACACTGCAAGCAACCATGCAAGACAATGGTGACCAGAGTAAGCAACACTGCAAGCAACCATGCAAGACAATGGTGACCAGAGTAAGCAACACTGCAAGCAACCATGCAAGACAATGGTGACCACAGTAAGCAACACTGCAAGCAACCATGCAAGACAATGGTGACCAGAGTAAGCAACACTGCAAGCAACCATGCAAGACAATGGTGACCAGAGTAAGCAACACTGCAAGCAACCATGCAAGACAATGGTGACCAGAGTAAGCAACACTGCAAGCAACCATGCAAGACAATGGTGACCACAGTAAGCAACACTGCAAGCAACCATGCAAGACAATGGTGACCACAGTAAGCAACAATGTTTAGTTATAATAATGATAATAATAATGATAATAATAATAATAATAATAATAATAATAATAATAATAATAATAATAATAATAATAATAATAATAATTTTTGTTTCTTGTAGACAGCCAGGGATCTTGAAGACAGCCAGGGGTCTTGAAGACAGCCTGGGGTCTTGAAGACAGCCAGGTGTCTTGAAGACAGCCAGGTGTCTTGAAGACAGCCAGGGATCTTGAAGACAGCCAGGGGTCTTGAAGACAGCCAGGTGTCTTGAAGACAGCCAGGTGTCTTGAAGACAGCCAGGTGTCTTGAAGACAGCCAGGGGTCTTGAAGACAGCCAGGTGTCTTGAAGACAGCCAGGGGTCTTGAAGACATCCAGGGGTCTTGAAGACAGCCAGGGGTCTTGAAGACAGCCAGGTGTCTTGAAGACAGCCAGGTGTCTTGAAGACAGCCAGGTGTCTTGAAGACAGCCAGGTGTCTTGAAGACAGCCAGGTGTCTTGAAGACAGCCAGGTGTCTTGAAGACAGCCAGGGATCTTGAAGACAGCCAGGTGTCTTGAAGACAGCCAGGTGTCTTGAAGACAGCCAGGTGTCTTGAAGACAGCCAGGTGTCTTGAAGACAGCCAGGTGTCTTGAAGACAGCCAGGTGTCTTGAAGACAGCCAGGTGTCTTGAAGACAGCCAGGTGTCTTGAAGACAGCCAGGTGTCTTGAAGACAGCCAGGTGTCTTGAAGACAGCCAGGTGTCTTGAAGACAGCCAGGGATCTTGAAGACAGCCAGGTGTCTTGAAGACAGCCAGGTGTCTTGAAGACAGCCAGGTGTCTTGAAGACAGCCAGGTGTCTTGAAGACAGCCAGGTGTCTTGAAGACAGCCAGGTGTCTTGAAGACAGCCAGGTGTCTTGAAGACAGCCAGGGATCTTGAAGACAGCCAGGTGTCTTGAAGACAGCCAGGTGTCTTGAAGACAGCCAGGTGTCTTGAAGACAGCCAGGGATCTTGAAGACAGCCAGGGATCTTGAAGACAGCCAGGTGTCTTGAAGACAGCCAGGTGTCTTGAAGACAGCCAGGGATCTTGAAGACAGCCAGGGGTCTTGAAGACAGCCAGGTGTCTTGAAGACAGCCAGGTGTCTTGAAGACAGCCAGGGGTCTTGAAGACAGCCAGGGGTCTTGAAGACAGCCAGGGGTCTTGAAGACAGCCAGGGGTCTTGAAGACAGTCAGGGATCTTGAAGACAGCCAGGTGTCTTGAAGACAGCCAGGTGTCTTGAAGACAGCCAGGGGTCTTGAAGACAGCCAGGGGTCTTGAAGACAGCCAGGGGTCTTGAAGACAGCCAGGTGTCTTGAAGACAGCCAGGGGTCTTGAAGACAGCCAGGTGTCTTGAAGACAGCCAGGGGTCTTGAAGACATCCAGGGGTCTTGAAGACAGCCAGGGGTCTTGAAGACAGCCAGGTGTCTTGAAGACAGCCAGGGGTCTTGAAGACATCCAGTGGTCTTGAAGACAGCCAGGGGTCTTGAAGACAGCCAGGTGTCTTGAAGACAGCCAGGGGTCTTGAAGACAGCCAGGGTCTTGAAGACAGCCAGGGGTCTTGAAGACAGCCAGGGGTCTTGAAGACAGCCAGGTGTCTTGACTACAGCCAGGGATCTTGAAGACAGCCAGGGATCTTGAAGACAGCCAGGGATCTTGAAGACAGCCAGGTGTCTTGAAGACAGCCAGGTGTCTTGAAGACAGTCAGGGATCTTGAAGACAGCCAGGGGTCTTGAAGACAGCCAGGGATCTTGAAGACAGTCAGGGATCTTGAAGACAGCCAGGTGTCTTGAAGACAGCCAGGTGTCTTGAAGACAGCCAGGTGTCTTGAAGACAGCCAGGTGTCTTGAAGACAGTCAGGGATCTTGAAGACAGCCAGGTGTCTTGAAGACAGTCAGGTGTCTTGAAGACAGCCAGGTGTCTTGAAGACAGCCAGGTGTCTTGAAGACAGCCAGGGATCTTGAAGACAGCCAGGTGTCTTGAAGACAGCCAGGGATCTTGAAGGCAGCCTGGTGTCTTGAAGACAGCCAGTTGTCTTGAAGACAGCCAGGTGTCTTGAAGACAGCCAGGTGTCTTGAAGACAACCAGGGGTCTTGAAGACAGTCAGGGGTCTTGAAGACAGCAAGGGGTCTTGAAGACAGTCAGGGGTCTTGAAGACAGCCAGGGGTTTTGAAGACAATCAGGGGTCTTGAAAAGAACCAGGGGTCTTGAAGACAACCAGGTATCTTGAAGACAGCCAGGGATCATGAGGGCAGCCATGGGTTTTGAAGACAACCAGGGATCTTGAAGACAGCCATGGACCTTGAAGACAGCTAGGGATCTTGATGACAGCCAGGGGTCTTGAAGACAGCCAGGGGTCTTGAAGACAGCCAGGAGTCTTGAAGACAGCCAGGGGTCTTGAAGACAGCCAGGGATCTTGAAGAGAACCAGGGGCCTTGAAGACAGCCAGGGATCTTGAAGGCTGCCAGGGGTCTTGAAGACAGCCAGGGGTCTTGAAGACAGCCAGGGGTCTTGAAGACACCCAGGGACCTTGAAGGCTGCCAGGGGTCTTGAAGACAGCCAGGGGTCTTGAAGACAGCCAGTGGTCTTGAAGACAGCCAGGGATCTTGAAGGCAGCCAGGGGTGTTGAAGACAGCCAGGGGTGTTGAAGGGAGCCAGGGGTGTTGAAGACAACCAGGGGTCTTGTAGACAGCCAGGGGTCTTGAAGACAGCCAGGGGTCTTGAAGACAGCCAGGAAAACCATACCTCAGGCGGGATTTGAACCCACGGTCAGAGAGTCTCAAAACTCCAGAATATCGCGTTTTGAGACTCTCCCACCCGTGGTATGGCTTGTTTACAATCTTGTCATTACGATTTCGTGATACACACAGGGATCTATTTTTAATCCCCCTTATCTATGCTGGGAGGCAGTTGAACAGTCTTTATACGTACGACAAGGCACCTAAATTACTGGGAACGGGTTGAAGTCTCTTGATTTGTATTCCTTGGAATGCAGGCGAAAAAGGTACATGATAATATGCACTTGGAAAATCCTAGAAGGATTACAAACTTGCACTCGAAAATCACTCCCTATGAAAGCAAAAGATTCGGCAGGAGATGCAACATTCCCCCAGTAAAAAGCAGAAGCGCCACGAGTACACTGAGAGACCACACAATAAGTGTCAGGGGCCCAAGACTGTTCAACTGTCTCCAGTGTCTTCAAGAAGACACTGGACAGGCATCTAAAGTCAGTATCTGACCAGGTAGGCTGTGGTTCATACAAGGGTTTGCTTGTGGCCAACAGTAACTGCCTGGTTGATCAATCACTGATCCACCATGAGGCCTGGTCCTAGAAAGGGCTGCGGGGGAGTTGATACCCAAAACCCCCTCCTGGTATACTCCAGGTAACTACATGATGCAAATTATACAAATCATAGCTGACATCAATGACATTACAGGTGGAGTGGTTGCTACCAGAGTAAGTGAGAGTCTGCTCCTCAGCCAGGCAGGTGGGTTGTTACCATGTCTGAGTGGCAGACTATTGCCTGATTGGTGGGTAGAAATGGACAATTACATTAGTGGGGCCCCAGAACTGCTACACTCTGAGATGCCAGTTCACTGGTGAAAAGGTCATACCAGTGGGTGTGTGTTGAATGCTGAATAAATTGTAACGTACTTGCTGCCTGTTACACCCTTAACATGTGATGACACATGTTATACTCCCACCATATGATCACTGCACTGACACATGTTACACCCCCACCACAAGATCACTGCAGTAACACATTACACCCTGCCACACAATCATTACAATGGCTGAACAAAGCACCCCACTAAAGGATAACATTGCACTATGGTACTAAAAAATACCCTCATACTATCTAACCCAACAGGCAGTGCCCATCGAGATGTTAATAATATCATTCAAGCCAAGCACTTGCCCAAGAGTGAGAATAGGTAAACAAAGATGAAAGATGCGTACGGATGGGAGCGATGCGTCCCTGTGCCTAACAAGCCATGTTCTTACTTCTTATAAAAAGTTTTAAGCTTTGTACATCCCATATAAATGAGGTAAAGCTTTACATTACCCTAAATCAAATATTTGGATATATATATACATATATTCATGATCCCAACTAACAAGCCTTGTTACTGCAGAGATGTGCTTGATAGAGATGTCATAATGTTGGAGTGTTAAGTCCCAGCACATAAGACTGATTCTTTCGTTGCATATAGAGTTAAAACACATGAAACATGTGCAGAAAGCATGACATACACATGTGTTAAAGTGCTCAAGTGTTTGGTCTAGAGTTGCAGCCTATTTATTGTGGGGTAGGCCCATTAATATGGCTTCAGCTTGGCTGATAAATAGGTGGCAAGATGGAAGACTCCCTCATCAGAGTTTTTAAGCAACACTGTAACAACTTCAATACTGACATCATCCTGTAAGAAAAAAGACTTTAAATAGTCTGGAGACAACAATGAGAAGCTGTACACAGCAGCATCTTGGCATGAAGAGGCTCAAGTGAATTTTTTCCTAG
Organism: Cherax quadricarinatus; assembly: GCF_038502225.1. Lineage (NCBI taxonomy): Eukaryota > Metazoa > Arthropoda > Malacostraca > Decapoda > Parastacidae > Cherax > Cherax quadricarinatus. The sequence continues at coordinate 53,693 of NW_027196682.1, read as the reverse complement.
GGCTGTTAAGGGAGGTTAAGGCAGCCACTCTATCAGAAAAATTACTAAAAATATATGGTAAAATATTATTGTCTCAAGAAACCTTTGCAAGATTTTTTTATCTTCGGATCCCGGACAATTCTGAATGTCCAAAACATTGGTGGATTTGGGTTCCACCTTAACCTTCTCAACTTCATGAACTGAACACATTATAGACTGGCCACAAGATGTCTTGCTGAGGTTTACTGTTAACTTATATGTTCTAAACCTCTTAAAAACATATTTAAGTTGGGAAATATGTTGGTCCCAAGTATCAAATAAATCATCCCTACAGGCCTCAGAGCCTACTAGCCCTTTAACAGCATGATGGATTAATTTCTGCAATGTAACTGGTGAATTCCTTATACTAAATGGAGTCGCAGTACACCGATAATGTCTTAAAGGAATCATCCAAATGAGGCAGAGGATCAGCATCCAGTTCAGTGATCTCATTCACCTTCACATGTAAGGCTCATAGACTTGAAGATTCTTCTACTAACATAGGTTCTGGTAGTAACTTTACCTATCATTGTAGTAGTCTCTGTTTTTCTGTGTTAGTTCTATACGGAGAAACTTTAATAGGTTCAGCAGAACCAACATTTGCATCATGGTAACTAAGATGACACATCTTCAGGTTTTTCTTTTGTTTTTATTACATATCGGCCGATTCCCACCAAGGGAGGGTGGCCACCAAGGCAGAGTGGCCATCAAGGTAGGGTGGCTACCAAGGCAGGGTAGCCACCAAGGTAGGGTGGTCACCAAGGCAGGGTGGCTACCATGGCAGGGTGGCTACCAAGACAGGGTAGCCACCAAGGTACAGTGGCCACCAAGGCAGGGTGGCCCCCCCAGAAAAAAAACTTTCATCACCTTCCACTCCATCACTGTCTTGCCAGAAGGGTGTTTTACACTACAGTTTTTAAACTGCAACATTAACACCCCTCCTTCAGAGTGCAGACACTGTACTTCCCATTTCCAAAAATATATCAGGATAAAACTGCAGGTGACTTCAACTACTTGTACTCCAGTAAGCCCTGACAAAAGAGAGTGAGGTTCTTGAAGTAGATCTAAGTTAGGGAGTCTTATTTGAACTTCTGGAACACTACACAAGGAGTCAGCATCATCATGAAGGCCTGCAGGTACATAAGACAAAGTTATAATTAGGACCTGAGGTGGTT
>NW_027196682.1:32500-45000 GCF_038502225.1 Cherax quadricarinatus | reverse complement strand
GAGTCAGTCTATCACACTGGGTGATGACTGAGTCAGTCTATGACACTGGGTGATGACTGAGTCAGTCTATCACACTGGGTGATGACTGAGTCAGTCTATCACACTGGGTGATGACTGAGTCAGTCTATCACACTGGGTGATGACTGAGTCAGTCTATCACACTGGGTGATGACTGAGTCAGTCTATCACACTGGGTGATGACTGAGTCAGTCTATCACACTGGGTGATGACTGAGTCAGTCTATCACCCTGGGTGATGACTGAGTCTGTCTATTACACTGGGTGATGACTGAGTCAGTCTATCACACTGGGTGATGACTGAGTCAGTCTATCACACTGGGTGATGACTGAGTCAGTCTATCACACTGGGTGATGACTGAGTCAGTCTATCACACTGGGTGATGACTGAGTCAGTCTATCACACTGGGTGATGACTGAGTCAGTCTATCACACTGGGTGATGACTGAGTCAGTCTATCACACTGGGTGATGACTGAGTCAGTCTATCACACTGGGTGATGACTGAGTCAGTCTATCACCCTGGGTGATGACTGAGTCTGTCTATTACACTGGGTGATGACTGAGTCAGTCTATCACACTGGGTGATGACTGAGTCAGTCTATCACACTGGGTGATGACTGAGTCAGTCTATCACACTGGGTGATGACTGAGTCAGTCTATCACACTGGGTGATGACTGAGTCAGTCTATCACACTGGGTGATGACTGAGTCAGTCTATCACCCTGGGTGATGACTGAGTCAGTCTATCACAATGGGTGATAGACTGAGTCAGTCTATCACAATGGGTGATAGACTGAGTCAGTCTATCACACTGGGTGATGACTGAGTCAGTCTATCACACTGGGTGATGACTGAGTCAGTCTATCACACTGGGTGATAGACTGAGTTAAGACTCATCTCCAGGCTGAGGGAATGACACCCCCTCAATTACCAACTAACAACACTAACAACTAACATTACTAACAATTATCAATAATAACAGCTAACAATAATAACAGCTAACAATAATAACCTCTAACAATACTAACAACTAACAATACTTACAACAATAACAACTAACAATATTAACAACTAATAACAGTAACAACTAACAATGTAACAACTAACTATACTAGCAACTAACAATACTAACAACAATAACAACTAACAATATTAACAACTAATAACAGTAACAACTAACAATGTAACAACTAACTATACTAGCAACTAACAATACTAACAACAATAACGACTAAGAATACTAACAACCAACAACACTAACAACTAATAATGTGACAGCTAACAATACTAACAACTAATAATACTAATAATAACACATATCAACACTAACAACAAACAATATTAACAGCTAACAATAACAACACTAACAATACTAACAGTTAAAATCACAAACAACTAACAATACTAACAACACTAACATCTAACAATGCTAACAACAATAACAACTAAAAATACTAACGATTATAAGCACTAACAATACTAACAACACTAAATGCTAACAACTAAAAATACTAACAACTAACAATATAAAAACACTAACAACTAACAATACTAACAACTAAAAATACTAAGAACTAACAACACTAACAACACTAGCAACTAATAACACTAACAGCTAACAATACTAAAAGCTAAAAACACTAACAACTAACAATTCTAACAACTAACAATAATGAAAGCTACAACAATACCACTAACAACGTTAACAACTAACAACACTAACAACTAAAAATGCTTATAACTAACAACACAAGCAGCGAACAACATTAACAACTAACAACTAGCAAAACAACAACTAACAATACTAATAACTAACGACACTAAACACTAACAACTATCAATACTAACAACACTAACAAGTAGCAATAGTAACAACTAAAAATTCTAACAACTACTAATACCAACAACTAACAATACTATCAACTAACAATACTAACAACATTAACAACTAACATTACTAACAACATCCAATACTAACTCCTGCTAACACTAACAACTAACAATACTTAAAACACTAACAACTAACAACACAAATAACTAACAACTATAACAACTAACAGAGCAAAGAACTAACAACACTAACAAGTGACATTACTAACAACACAAGCAACTAACAGAGCAAAGAACTAACAACACTAACAAGTGACATTACTAACAACACAAGCAACTAACAACAGTAACAAGTAACATTACTAACAACACAAGCAACTAACAACAGTAACAAGTAACATTACTAACAACACAAGCAACTAACAACAGTAACAAGTAACATTACTAACAACACAAGCAACTAACAACACTAACAAGTAACATTACTAACAACACAAGCAACTAACAACAGTAACAAGTAACATTACTAACAACACAAGCAACTAACAACAGTAACAAGTAACATTACTAACAACACAAGCAACTAACAACACTAACAAGTAACATTACTAACAACACAAGCAACTAACAACACTAACAAGTAACATTACTAACAACACAAGCAACTAACAACACTAACAAGTAACATTACTAACAACACAAGCAACTAACAACACTAACAAGTAACATTACTAACAACACAAGCAACTAACAACACTAACAAGTAACAATACTAACAACACAAGCAACTAACAGCACTAACAAGTAACAATACTAACAACACAAGCAACTAACAACACTAACAAGTAACATTACTAACAACACAAGCAACTAACAACACTAACAAGTAACAATACTAACAACACAAGCAACTAACAACACTAACAAGTAACAATACTAACAACACAAGCAACTAACAACACTAACAAGTAACAATACTAACAACACAAGCAACTAACAACACTAACAAGTAACATTACTAACAACACAAGCAACTAACAACACTAACAAGTAACATTACTAACAACACAAGCAACTAACAACACTAACAAGTAACAATACTAACAACACAAGCAACTAACAACACTAACAAGTAACAATACTAACAACACAAGCAACTAACAACACTAACAAGTAACATTACTAACAACACAAGCAACTAACAACACTAACAAGTAACATTACTAACAACACAAGCAACTAACAACACTAACAAGTAACAATACTAACAACACAAGCAACTAACAACACTAACAAGTAACATTACTAACAACACAAGCAACTAACAACACTAACAAGTAACAATACTAACAACACAAGCAACTAACAACACTAACAAGTAACAATACTAACAACACAAGCAACTAACAACACTAACAAGTAACATTACTAACAACACAAGCAACTAACAACACTAACAAGTAACATTACTAACAACACAAGCAACTAACAACACTAACAAGTAACAATACTAACAACACAAGCAACTAACAACACTAACAAGTAACATTACTAACAACACAAGCAACTAACAACACTAACAAGTAACATTACTAACAACACAAGCAACTAACAACACTAACAAGTAACAATACTAACAACACAAGCAACTAACAACACTAACAAGTAACAATACTAACAACACAAGCAACTAACAACACTAACAAGTAACATTACTAACAACACAAGCAACTAACAACACTAACAAGTAACATTACTAACAACACAAGCAACTAACAACACTAACAAGTAACAATACTAACAACACAAGCAACTAACAACACTAACAAGTAACAATACTAACAACACAAGCAACTAACAACACTAACAAGTAACATTACTAACAACACAAGCAACTAACAACACTAACAAGTAACATTACTAACAACACAAGCAACTAACAACACTAACAAGTAACATTACTAACAACACAAGCAACTAACAACACTAACAAGTAACAATACTAACAACACTAACAAGACAAGTAACTAACGACACAAACAACTAACAATCAATTGAGAGTGAAAGTGAGAGAAAGAGAGAGAGAGAGAGAGAGAGAGAGAGATTGAGAGAGAGAGAGAGAGAGAGAGAGAGAGAGAGAGAGAGAGAGAGAGAGAGAGAGTGAGAGAGATAGAGAGAGAGAGAGAGAGAGAGAGTGAGAGAAAGAGAGAGAGAGAGAGAGAGAGAGAGAGAGAGAGAGAGAGAGAGAGAGAGAGAGAGAGAGAGAGAGAGAGAGAGAGAGAGAGAGAGAGAGAGAGAGAGAGAGAGAGAGTAATAAAGATATCTTTATTCGGTGAGCACACAGTACACAAAGAGAGACAGAGATAGAGCTGTCTTTAATTCACGTCAGAGATTGCTAAAAATATCTCTCAAACATTATAATCACTGACCTGAGTGGTGAGAGGAGGGCACAGAGGGGAGGGCACAGAGGGGAGGGTAGAGAGCGAGGGGAGACACCAGAGAATGTTGGGTATTCTCCCCTTGTCTGATGCTATTAATAGGGGACGTTATGAGGGGAGATTGTTTCTTCCCCTCCCCTCTCTCCCTTACCCCTTGAGAGGTGCCACCATGGTGCCACGGCACCATAACAATGCTTACCTCAGTAAGGAAGTCTGACCATGGTGACGCCAGGGTGTGTGTGTGTGTGTGCGTGTGTTGTGTGCGTTGTGTATATTGTGTGTGTGTGTGTGTGTGTGTGTGTGTGTGTGTGTCTGCTTGTCTCGTGTGTTGTGGATGTGTGTGTGTGTGTGTACGTGTGTGTACTCACCTAGTTGTACTCACCTAGTTGAGGTTGCGGGGGTCGAGTCCGAGCTCCTGGCCCCGCCTCTTCACTGATCGCTACTAGGTCACTCTCCCTGAGCCGTGAGCTTTATCATACCTCTGCTTAAAGCTATGTATGGATCCTGCCTCCCCTACATCGTTTCCCAAACTATTCCACTTACTAACTACTCTGTGGCTGAAGAAATACTTCCTAACATCCCTGTGATTCATCTGTGTCTTCAGCTTCCAACTGTGCCCCCTTGTTACTGTGTCCAATCTCTGGAACATCCTGTCTTTGTCCACCTTGTCAATTCCTCTCAGTATTTTGTATGTCGTTATCATGTCCCCCCTATCTCTCCTGTCCTCCAGTGTCGTCAGGTTGATTTCCCTTAACCTCTCCTCGTAGGACATACCTCTTAGCTCTGGGGACTAGTCTTGTTGCAAACCTTTGCACTTTCTCTAGTTTCTTTACGTGCTTGGCTAGGTGTGGGTTCCAAACTGGTGCCGCATACTCCAATATGGGCCTAACGTATACGGTGTACAGGGTCCTGAACGATTCCTTATTAAGATGTCGGAATGCTGTTCTGAGGTTTGCTAGGCGCCCATATGCTGCAGCAGTTATTTGGTTGATGTGCGCTTCAGGAGATGTGCCTGGTGTTATACTCACCCCAAGATCTTTTTCCTTGAGTGAGGTTTGTAGTCTCTGACCCCCTAGACTGTACTCCGTCTGCGGCCTTCTTTGCCCTTCCCCAATCTTCATGACTTTGCACTTGGTGGGATTGAACTCCAGGAGCCAATTGCTGGACCAGGTCTGCAGCCTGTCCAGATCCCTTTGTAGTTCTGCCTGGTCTTCGATCGAGTGTATTCTTCTCATCAACTTCACGTCATCTGCAAACAGGGACACCTCAGAGTCTATTCCTTCCGTCATGTCGTTCACAAATACCAGAAACAGCACTGGTCCTAGGACTGACCCCTGCGGGACCCCGCTGGTCACTGGTGCCCACTCTGACACCCCGCTACGTACCATGACTCGCTGCTGTCTTCCTGACAAGTATTCCCTGATCCATTGCAGTGCCTTCCCTGTTATCCCTGCTTGGTCCTCCAGTTTTTGCACCAATCGCTTGTGTGGAACTGTGTCAAACGCCTTCTTGCAGTGTGTGTGTGTGTGTGTGTGTGTACTCACCTATTTGTACTCACCTATTTGTGGTTGCAGGGGTCAAGTCACAGCTCCTGGCCCCGCCTCTTCGCTGATTGCTACTAGGCCCTCTCTCTCCCTGCCCCATGAGCTTTATCATACCTCCCGCCTCCACTACGTCACTTTGATTCATCTGAGTCTTCAACTTCCAATTGTGACCTCTTGTGTCTGTGTCCCTTCTCTGGAACATCCCGTCTTTGCCCACCTTGTCTATTCCACGCAGTATTTTATATGTCGTTATCATGTCTCCCCTTACCCTCCTGTCCTCCAGTGTCGTCAGGCCGATTTCCCTCAACCTTTCTTCGTAGGACAATCCCCGTAGCTCTGGGACTAGTCTTGCTGCAAACCTTTGCACTTTCTCTAATTTCTTGACGTGCTTGACTAGATGTGGATTCCAAACTGGTGCTGCATACTCCAGTATGGGCCTGACATAAATGGTATACAGAGTCTTAAACGAATCCTTACTGAGGTATCGGAACGCTATCCGTAGGTTTGCCAGGCGCCCGTATGCTGCAGCAGTTATCTGATTGATGTGCGCCTCAGGAGATATGCTCGGTGTTATGCTCACCCCCAGATCTTTTTCCTTGAGTGAGGTTTGCAGTCTTTGGCCATCTAGACTATATTGTGTCTGCGGTCTTCTTTGCCCTTCCCCAATCTTCATGACTTTGCATTTGGCAGGGTTAAATTCAAGGAGCCAGTTGCTGGACCAGGCTTGTAGCCTGTCCAGGTCTCTTTGTAGTCCTGCCTGATCCTCATCCGATTTGATTCTTCTCATTAACTTCGCATCATCTGCAAACAAGGACACATCTGAGTCTATCCCTTCCGTTATGTCGTTCACATATACCAAGAACAGGACAGGTCCTAGGACTGACCCCTGTGGAACCCCGCTTGTCACAGGCACCCACTCTGACACCTCGTCACGTACTATGGCTCGTTGTTGCCTCCCTGTCAGGTATCCTCTGATCCATTGCAGTGCCTTTCCTGTTATGTGTGCCTGATCCTCTAACTTTTGCAGTAACCTCTTGTGAGGAACTGTGTCGAAAGCCTTCTTGCAGTCCAAAAATACGCAGTCGATCCACCCCTCTCTCTCCTGTCTTACTTCTGTCACCTTGTCATAAAACTCTAGTAGGTTTGTGACACAGGATTTTCCTTCCCTGAAACCGTGCTGGTTGTCAATTATACACTTGTTTCTTTCCAGGTGCCCCACCACTCTCCTCCTGATGATCTTCTCCATGACCTTGCATACTATACACGTTAGTGATACAGGTCTGTAGTTTAGTGCCTCATGTCTGTCTCCCTTTTTAAAAATTGGGACTACATTTGCCATTTTCCATACCTCAGGGAGTTGCCCAGTTTCAAATGATGTGTTGAAGATCTTTGTTAATGGCTCACACAATACCTCTGCTCCCTCTTTAAGGACCCATGGAGAGATGTTGTCTGGTCCCAACGCCTTTGAGGTGTCATGTTCGCATAGCAGCTTCTTCACATCCTCCTTGGTTATATGTACCTCATCTAGCACTTGCTGGTGTGCCCCCCTGTTCTGATTTCCTGGAGTCCTACTGGTTTCCACTGTAAATACCTCTTTAAATCTTGTGTTGAGCTCCTGACATACCTCTTGGTCGTTTCTTGTGAATTACCCATCACCCTTCCTCAGTCTGATTACCTGGTCCTTGACTGTTGTTTTCCTCCTGATGTGGCTGTACAACAGCTTCGGGTCAGTCTTTACTTTTGATGCTATGTCATTTTCATATTGTCTCTGAGCCTCCCTTCTTATCTGTGCATATTCGTTTCTGGCTCTTCGGCTGATTTCTTTATTTTCCTGAGTTCTCTGTCTTCTGTACCTTTTCCATTCTCTAGTACACCTAGTTTTTGCCTCTCTACACCTTTGGGTGAACCAAGGACTCGTTCTGTTCTTCCCATTATTTCTGTTTCCCTTGGGAACAAACCTCTCCTCTGCCTCCTTGCATTTTGTTGCTACATAGTCCATCATTTCTTGTACTGGTTTTCCTGTCAGTTCCCTCTCCCACTGAATGTCTTGAAGGAAGTTCCTCATGCCTGAGTAGTTCCCCCTTTTGTAGCTTGGTTTTTCCCAGCCTATTCCTGCTACTCTCTCCACTTGGAGCTCAACTATGTAGTCGAAGCACAGAACAACATGATCACTAGCTCCCAGGGGCCTTTCATACATGATACCCTCGATGTCCGAACTACTCATGGTGAATACAAGGTCCAGCGTTGCTGGTTCATCCTCTCCTCTCTCTCTGGTAGTGTCTCTAACATGTTGATGCATGAGGTTTTCCAGTATCACATCCATCATCTTGGTTCTCCATGTTTCGGGACCCCCATGGGGCTCCAGGTTTTCCCAGTCAATCTCCTTGTGATTGAAATCACCCATAACTAGTAACTTTGCTCCCCCCATGTGTGCTCTCCTGGCCACCTCGGCTAGTGTGTCGATCATTGCTCTGTTGCTCTCATCGTATTCTTCTCTTGGCCTCCTGCAGTTCTGTGGTGGGTTGTACATTACTGCAATTATCACCTTATGTCCCTCAGACTGGATTGTTCCTACTAAGTAGTCCCTTTCGCCCATGCCATCCATTCCTTCCATTTTCTCAAAATCCCGACTGGTTTTTAATGAATAGTGCAACTCCTCCTCCCCCTCTCCTCCCTCTGTCTTTCCTGAGGATTTGGTATCCGGATGGAAAGATTAAATCTGTTATTATTCTGGTGAGTTTTGTTTCTGTGAGTGCTATTATGTCTGGGGATGTCTCTTTGATTCTTTCGTGCCACTCCTCATACTTGTTTGTTTTTCCATCTGCATTTGTATACCACACCTTCAACTTCTTTTCTAAGACTGTGGTCTGGGAGGTATATTGGGGTTGTGGAAATGGGAGACCTGGTAAGGAACTATGGGTTGTTGCTGTGGGGGTGGAGTTTGTAATGTAGTGGGTGGGGGCATTGGATGTGGCATGGGTGTTTTGATTTAGAGTGTTTGGTTGCGCTGGGGTTGACCTGGTTGGGAGGCTTCTATAGGAAGTTGTGAGGGAGGCTGTATTTGATCTTCTTCCTGGGTCTGGGATCTCCTGTCTGTCTTCTCCATCCCCTCTCTTTCCTCCTTTCGCCTTTGTACCATCTCTCTCAGTTTCTGCCTTTCTTCTTGTGTTCTGTGTGTGTGTGTGTGTGTGTGTGTGAGTGAGTGAGTGAGTGTGTGTGCGTGTACTCACCAAATTGTACTCACCTAATTGTGGTTGCAGGGGTCAAGACTCAGCTCCTGGCCCCGCTTCTTCACTGATCGCTACTGGGTCCTCTCTCTCTCTGCTTCCTGAGCTTTGTCATACCTCTTCTTAAAACTATGTATGGTTCCTGCCTCCACTACATCACTTGCTAGGCTATTCCACTTGCTGACAACTCTATGACTGAAGAAATACTTCCTAACGTCCCTGTGACTCGTCTGAGTCTTAAGCTTCCAGTTGTGACCCCTTGTCCCTGTGTCCCCTCTCTGGAACATCCTATCTCTGTCCACCTTGTCTATTCCCCGCAGTATCTTGTATGTCGTTATCATGTCTCCCCTGACCCTTCTGTCCTCCAGTGTCATCAGTCCGATTTCCCTTAACCTTTCCTCGTACGACATTCCCTTGAGCTCTGGGACTAGCCTTGTTGCAAACCTTTGTACTTTCTCTAACTTCTTGACGTGCTTGACCAGGTGTGGGTTCCAGACTGGTGCTGCATACTCCAGTATGGGCCTAACATACACAGTGTACAGTGTCTTGAACGATTCCTTATTAAGGTATCGGAACGCTATTCTCAGGTTTGCCAGACGCCCGTATGCTGCAGCGGTTATTTGGTTGATGTGTGCCTCCGGTGATGTGCTCCGTGTTATGGTCACCCCGAGGTCTTTCTCCCTGAGTGAGGTCTGTAGTCTTTGTCCACCTAGCCTATACTCTGTCTGCGGTCTTCTTTGCCCCTCTCCAATCTTCATGACTTTGCATTTGGCTGGATTGAATTCGAGAAGCCAGTTACTGGACCACATGTCCAGCCTGTCCAGGTCTCTTTGCAGTCCTGCCTCATCCTCGTCCGATTTAATTCTTCTCATCAACTTCACTTCATCTGCGATCAGGGACACTTCAGACTCTATTCCTTCCATGATGTCGTTCACATATATCAAAAATATCACTGGTCCTAGAACTGACCCCTGTGGGACCCCGCTCGTAACAGGCGCCCACTGTGATACCTCTTCACGGACCATGACTCGTTGCTGCCTCCCTGACAGGTATTCCCTTATCCATTGCAGTGCCCTCCCTTTTACGTGCGCCTGATCCTCCAGCTTCTGCACTAATCTCTTGTGGGGAACTGTGTCAAAGGCCTTCCTGCAGTCTAGGAAAACGCAATCTACCCACCCCTCTCTCTCGTGTCTTACTTCTGTTACCTTGTCATAAAACTCCAGGAGGTTTGTGATACAAGATTTGCCTTCCATGAACCCATGCTGGTTTTCATTTATAATCTTGTTCCTTTCCAGGTGTTCGACCACTCTCCTCCTGATAATCTTCTCCATGACTTTGCACACAATACATGTCAGAGACACAGGTCTGTAGTTTAGTGCCTCGTTTCTGTTTCCTTTCTTAAATATGGGGACTACATTAGCCGTCTTCCATTTCTCAGGTAGTTGCCCAGTTTCAAGGGATGTGTTGAAGATTGTGGTTAGAGGCACGCACAGCATCTCTGCTCCTTCTCTAAGGACCCATGGGGAGATGTTGTCCGGTCCCATCGCCTTTGAGGTGTCAAGGTCACTTAAGAGCTTCTTCACCTCCTCCTCAGTTGTTCGTATGTCATCCAACACTTGTTGGTATATTCCCTCTTGATGTTCCCTTCTGTGCTGTCTTCCCACAGCCCTTCCTGTCTCTACTGTAAAAACTTCCTTAAATCTCCTGTTCAGCTCCTAACATACCTCCTGAACATTTTTTGTGAGTTTTCCACCTTCTGTCTTTAATCTGATCACCTGGTCTTTGACTGTTGTCTTCCTCCTGATGTGGCTATACAACAGTTTCGGGTCAGTCTTGATTCTCGATGCTATGTCATTTTCATACTGTCGCTGGGCCTCCCTCCTTACCTGTGCGTACTCATTCCTGGCTCTGCGACTGATCTCCCTATTTTCGTGTGTTCTCTGCCTTCTGTACTTTTTCCATTCTCTATTGCACTTTGTTTTTGCCTCCTTACACCGTCGGGTAAACCCGGGGCTCGTTCTGGTTTTCCCATTGTTACTGTTACCCTTGGGAATAAACCTTTCTACTGTCTCCTTGCATTTTGTTGTTACATATTCCATCATTTCATTTACTGGCTTTCCTGCCAGTTTTCTGTCCCACTGGACCTCCCGCAGGAAGTTCTTCAACCCTATGTAGTCCCCTCTTTTATAGTCAGGCTTTTCCCATTCTACTCCTGTTATTCTCTCCACTTGCAGCTCTACTATGTATTCAAAGCACAGAACCACGTGGTCGCTAGCTCCTAGGGGACTCTCATACTTGATGTCCTCAATGTCTGAGCTGCCCAGGGTGAACACAAGGTCCAATCTTGCTGGTTCATACTCCCCTCTCACTCTGGTAATGTCCTTAACATGTTAGTGCATGAAGTTTTCCAGCACCACGTCCAACATCCTGGCTCTCCGTGTTTCGGGACCCCCATGTGGCTCCAGGTTTTCCCAGTCAATCTCCCTGTGGTTGAAATCCCCCATAACCAGCAACTTTGCTCTGCTGGAGTGAGCTCTTCTTGCCACCTCAGCAAGTGTGTCCACCATTGCTCTGTTGCTCTCTTCATATTCCTCTCTTGGCCTCCTGCAGTTCTGTGGTGGATTATACATCACTGCAATGACCACTTTGTGTTCCCCAGACTGAAGTGTACCTGCTATGTAGTCTCTTTCTCCCGTCTCATCTATGCCTTCCATTATCTCGAATTTCCATCTGTTTTTCTACGAGCAGAGCAACCCCACCTCCCCCCCTGCCCCTTCTATCTTTCCTCATGATCTGGTATCCTGGTGGGAAGATTGCATCTGTTATTGTCTCTGTGAGTTTTGTTTCTGTAACTGCTATGATGTCTGGTGACTTCTCATCGATTCTTTCTTGCCATTCCTCATGTTTATTCGTTAATCCATCTGCATTTGTATACCAAACCTTCAACTTCTGTTCTAATACTGTAACTGTGGTGTGGGGGGTGGAAACAGAGGGATCGGTGTGTGATGGTTGGTTTGGATTGTTCAGTTGCCTTGGGGGTGTCGTGGCTGGAGTCCTTCTGCAGGTGTTTCTGGGGGGTGCGCTTGTCCTTCCATTTGATCCTGGGTTATTCTGCTGTCCTTTTTCATTTCCTCCCATTTCTCCTTTCATTTTTAACTCTCTCTTTCATTGTCTTCCTTTCGTCCTGTGTTCTGTCTCGATCGAGGTACACACTCCGGAATTCCTGCTTGCCTCTCAAACGTGCTTTCTCCTGCAGGATCATGGTTCGGGTTGATTCTGCCTTGAAAATTACTTTGAGAGGCCCATTCCTTTTCTTTGTGAACCACCCAATTCTCCGAAAATTTGCCACCTGGGTCATGTCACCCTCGCCTATCACCTTCATGATGTCTTCAATTGCTTTTTTCTCCTCCTGCTTTCTTTCATCATAAGTTTCCCCTTTAGC